>NC_142929.1:161586574-161676574 GCF_046866305.1 Octopus bimaculoides | reverse complement strand
ATCACCACAATGAATCCCTCATATCAGCATCTGTTTCGATAATTTTGAAATTGGATGACTTTCACAGAAGGCCTGAATTTATTTCAAACTTCTTAAATAGAAAGCCGGTAATTGAATTATCACTTCACGATTCTTTGACTGGCGGAAAGGATTCATGAACATGGTGCTACATCGTCCACTCCCATGTAATTATAGAAATTATTTAAGTTTACTTTGGCTTCAACAGTAAAAGAAAGCTGAAAATATTTGGCCTCAAAGTATAAAACTTCTGTAGCTGTTCATAAAGAAACTTGTAAATCTGTTTTAGCAAGACTCATGGACATCTAAATCATCTTATGTCAATGCCAAAAAAAAAAAAAAAAAAAAAGAAAGACTAAATTAGAAATGACACTTGTAAGCCTATACTCTTGTGTATGGTACGTAATTGAAAAACGTAAATTTATATCGTCCGCAGAATTGCATTTTAGCAAAAACTAAGACTCATTTTTTTATCTGTGAATTCTTAGTGATGTTTCTTTTTCACTACGAAGAATAGTGTCATCAATACTGTGCCTCCAGAAATTCCCGGTATCAACAATTTGTATTTTAGTTTAATGCCTAGATTCTTTCAAGAACAATATATTTTTTACTTATTCAAAGTAAGTAATAACAGCCTGTTTGCTCTTGGTGCTGCAAAGCCATCAGTAACTTTAGAAAGAGCAAAAATAAGATTCCATTTATCTCATTTAGCCGAGACGGTATTATTTAGAAAAGCATTAGCATAAGAAGCTGCACCTTCTACTTTCTGCAAATATACATCGAAACAGTGAACTTTTGTTTGACTGACCAGTAAGTTTATCGGTAAGTTGCCTCTAATTAGATCGTGGCAGCGTATAATCCCAAGAGGAGTTCCATTTTAAGCTTCATCTCAAACCTAGGAAGCATCAATGTACAATGGTGTAATGAAATACGCACTCGAAGACTTGGGTTATTTTTATATTTAATGCAATGTAACGTTTCAGTACTTGACTTTCATCTTTTAATTGTTTCTTTTTGGAATATTGTTGGATTTTCTCCTGCACCAAACTTTTGTAGAACATCTGTTGTAAAGTTCAACATAATTAATCCCTATTTGAAATCCTTTCTCCTAATGCCATCTCATGAAATCAATAGTCTTTTAGACTTATTATGAAAAACTAACTATATAGCTTACTAGTAAATTTAAAACTTACTTGATAGACCAAGAACCCTGTGAAATATAATAAAAATTAGTAAGGAGAGAATTGTGTAAATGCTACCAACTGTATTCATATCTATGAAAAGTAAAAATCTGTTGAATCGTAACTCGCACAATCAATGTTGGAGCAGATGTAATGTACCTGTGCTGGTGAGGTGAATGAAATACATTTCACAATTTCAGCTTTTACATAACTGAAATTAATGTGAATCTACAGAAGGACGCATTTCGAGCCAAGATTCGCAGAAATATTTTGAAGTTTCTCTTCAACAACTATTTGTTGGTATTAGAAACAATTAAACCAAAAACTGATGCTAAAAACATCTGAACATTGTACAGGGTGCCCCCACGACACACACAAAAAAAAGCAAAATAAAAACCAGAACCCATAAAAATTTTATTAAATCGTACAAAGCTCCAGCAAATTTTTTGAACTTTGCAGGACTTAAACTTCCGTCTGTGTACGATCATTTCCTGTGCATAAACCTCATATAAGTTTCCAGATATGCACCAAATGGCCTCCGTGACTTTCGAGGCACGTTTTCATACGTCGCGCAAAATTATGGGGATTACCCTGATTTCCGCTGTGATTGCTGCCTTCAGTTCACCAATAGTTTGACGGTCGTTCTGGTAAGCATTATAATTTAGATACCAGCAAAGATAAAAATCTGAGGGGTTCAAGTCCGCTGAATGCGTTTCCCACTTATCTCCACACTTCCTGCTGATCAGTCGCTCCTGAAATCGCTCTCTCCAGCAGATTAGGGAGTTATTTGATGCACGGAGGTGGCCCTGTCTTGCTGGAACCACTGTTCATCGTGATCTATTTCTCTGCGTCGTCCCAATAATGCCCAAACCTTCCCCAGCACTGCCACATAGCGCTCTCTATTCACCGTTTGAGCTCTCTTATGTTGGCCTTCGAACCAATATGGGCTGATGATGCCATGTTTAGAGATTGCTACCCATGCTGTGCATTTTGTTGAGTGTAACGACCTCTGAAACACTTCCTCCGGTGCGGACGTTCGCCAATAAACTGTCCCTGAATATTTGCTTGCACTGCAGTGTATGATTTGTTGGCAAAATAGGCCTCCAGGTAAAGTGTCTTTTCTTTGGTTGACCAAGACATCTTGGGGTAGACTATTGTTCCAACCTTTCATGCAAAACGTCGACTTGTATAGGCTGAAGAAGAAAAGATGAAAAACTAAAATTAGCAGTTTTATTCAAAGATTTGTGGGATCTGTCTTTTTGTGGTCACCTTTTACATAGAAAAAATAGAATTTTAATGGCAAGTTGTTTTAAACACGCAACAAATATGACCGTCCTTCATTTTTTCGATCATGGTTGTTTTCCTTTATTAAATTTTTCGCGAGTGGCTCAATTATTCAGAGGCATTGAAAAATATATTGTAAATATTTATCAAAACCAAGCGAGCAACTTAATGAAAGTAGAAAGCTCTGTTAACCGAGCATTCAATACCATAAGATATTTGCAAATATTGACCAATATACAAACGAGTTAGAGGATATGTCGTTAGTATTAAACATGATTTTATGTACAGATTTTACAGTGTATTTATTGTCTTTTAAGTGGCAGAGTGGCAATAGAATAAAGTTACACATACATCAATAATACAAAACACGTTGATTTTTCCGTTTAAAATGATATTAATTACGTTTGTGTTTCAACTCCAGATATCTAGGAATGACCATATATGTCATGAACATATTCTGTAATATATGACATTTATTTACCTGCATTTAATAAAGTATAACATAGTTGTAAACAGTATTTTGCTTGATCATATTCGAAGAAACATTACACTAGACGTATATACTACAAACTATCATTTGTCATACTTTCTAAATAATATCAGTTACAGTTAGCACAGAAAAATCCTATTTATATATTCCATTGAATACTGCAAAATTAGCCCGTACCTATAATTAAATTTTCATTCCCATGTTAATTGAATTCTTCGAGCATTCACACATAATGGTCCCGAAAATAGTATTTTAATTATGACGATGTAAACGTTGTGCAATACGCTGTATTCTTTCGTCACTATGTCAATAATTTTGTCTCCTAGTAAAGCTTTTGTTCATATATTCATAAGATGGTTGCAGCTAAGCATGAAAGCTACATAATATGTTCCAAAGGATATTACACTTTTATTTTCTCAAGAAATGAATACGAACAAAGGAAACGCCACTTTTGCAAAAGTTAAACTATTTTAGGGGATACGCTGGTCAATAGGAAATTAATTGCAATAGATTTGAGTTTTAGAGCAGACATGTATCAATACCTTTCATTATGGAGTCCCAGATATTGGAGACCCAGATACTTGGAAGATTCTTCATGAGAACCGATAAATACATCCTTCCTTGTTATTTGCAAAGGACAGGCTTTTGACATACTTTAGTGCTGGGTTAATACATATACACAGCGTTTATTACAAACGCGAAACCTAATTATGACAGCAAAACACAACATACGGTTGATTACCAAGCTATTTCATTCACTATCACTTAAAACATTAAGAATGTCTATTTGTTCTACTGAACAGTTTGTGTTTATTTTAGAAGCCAGTGCACGACTCTTCTATGCTTTCTTATGGTGTGTCAGACATTAAAGTTTATATCATGCTTTTCGTAAAATACCACACTAATGTTGCAGTCTTGGATTTATAATGTGTTGTGATAGAAACTTACTATCAAGGGGACAAGAGTTCTTACGTCTGCCCTTTTTTATTAACGTAGTACAAAATACATTCATTAGCCTAACAGCATAAAGAATTATCCTTCAGATTCTAATTTGGATAGATGCGATGGGGATATAAAACTTTGAGATATCAATTATTTTCGCAAGTAATTCTTATATATATTTCGATGCATTCATAGGATCTATTCTGCTCCTCTAAAAATGCACGAAAATATTTTTCTTTTGTGTAAATCTTTTGTCTGGTGATGGAGGGAATGAGGTGAAAACAATGCGTAAATAAATGAGTTAATAATATTTACGAGGGTTTATTTTTAGCAAAATATAAGAATATATTTTGTGACATATGATACTTTGACCCCTGTGGTAATACTATTACTGAGTTCTACTCTAACACTGCATGCAGTCATATATCGACAGTCACGTAAACCGTGCCAGTAAGTGATGACTACTTGAATTCAACTTTTAGGGATGAAAGGATCACTTGCGCTCAGTGAAATTTAACGCAGAACGTATAGAGCTAGATCAAATACTACACGGTTTTTACCTTTTACTATTTAACTCTTCTATGACTAGAATGAAACATATACGAAATAGTATTTTTTTCTAAAGCCTAATTTTGAAAACGAGCGTCTTAAACTATTGAATCAAACCTCAGTAACTGGTTGCTATTTATGTTATTGTCGATATTATTTAGATCCGTGTCAGCTCACGTCAAACAGTCAAGTGATCATATGCGCTGCTAATGATGAGCTTATTCCTTATTTGTTTCACGCATACATATCACTGTAATCGGTAATGCTTTAAAATGGTACGGTGTAATTTGAATCAAATATGAGTATGATTTCCAGTGGATCAATTGATGGTTTTATTAAGCTAGGAACCATGAAAATCGAGTTAGAATTAGTGGATTTTGTAGAGAGAATATTAAAGAACGAAACTAAAGTATGTGTGACAATTTTCAAATTACTATTATTGTCTCCATTTGAATTCCTTTCTGCACATATCAATTAATGAAAAGTGAAGTGCGTCGCCCTTAATAGATTTACCGAAACTAGAGAAACTACACTACTTGATATTTTAATCTCTGCGATAACAACACTAATAATACTGATTAAATATTGAACGAATTGAGATTATCTTGCAGAGAAAATTTCATTTCTGATTATGTTATAAAATGTTCAGTAAAGATATTATGTGCTTAAATGTCAATACATTGCAAATAATATATGGAAAAGAAATGAACAAAAGACATACATCCCAACTCTCTATTAATTATATTATGAAATCTCATAAAAGTTCTCAAACGATTGCAATTACAAACCTAATTATAATTGAAATAAAACGTTTGGCGATCTATGTTTAGATTTAATTGTAATTTAGGCTCCACATTCTTACTAATCCGTCAAAACTTGCCCTGTTATCATTTTCAATAATTTGGTTAGCGGCCAAAATTCTTTTAATCAATTCATGGCATCACTAAGAAAGTTTAAGAGAATACTGATATTCTGGTTGCTGAATGGAAACAGAAAAATAAAATGGAAAGTGATAAGACATGCAAAAGTACTTTAATTAAATCAATTAAGATATAATTTAATAAATATAGTTCAATTAAATCCATCTGAAAATAGAATCATGGAAAGGAGATTTGCCCTGCAAAAGATTTTGTTCATCATCTACACACGTACTGAGTGTCAGTTTACTAATATCCATTCACTATATTTTTACAAGAAGCCAGACTTATGCGATATGAATATTTTCAATCTTGCCCAAATTTTCAACAGTGAATAGCTATTGTATTGTGTCACTTAGTGTATTGCGCCTGTGGAATGATGTACAAATTACAAAATAGTTTAATGAGGCTAAAGAGAAAGCTGTTCATTGAAGTATTTTATTAACTTATACTATATTCTATATTTTATATACCATATATATATATATATATATATATATATATACATATATATATATATAAATTTAGAGGTTGTTTAACCTCATGAAGAGAAACTGTTGTACATGCAATCGTACAGTGTGCGAGTCTCTCGGACCCGTGGATTTCTAATGATCGGATACTGTCACAGCTGGGGAGGGTACAACTGTCAGCCGAGTCGATTATTAAGATCGTTCCGCCGTCTCCTCTAAAAGAAGAGAAATTCTGCTTTCTAGCCGTAATAGTTATAGTAAAAGAGGTGATAGGGAAGACGCGTGGAAGAGGTATCGCATCATACACCTTCGTCTCAGGGCATGCTTTGGTTAACCTGTTTTAATATCACCTAGGAGGGAAAGCATTTCTGGAGAAGAAATACCTGACGACAAAAAAGTACGAAAAAGGATGGAAGAAAGTCACCCGGATGTTGGGTTTGTAAGTGCCTAATTAAACGGAGTAAAAACATAAAAGGACGAGGTAAATGGGTCAATGTAGGTTTGTGGTTGGTGGGGTCAAGCCCGTTCCGCGTCCATTCATTCTTTCAGCTTCATCCGAAATTATATTGTATTTATTCATATATGTAATCTCATTCGATAAGTCCCCGACCCCTCTTCGTCCCGTGCATTGTCCCCTCTTTGTTTAACCCTTGTGGTTTGAATAAAATCATCGTGCCATTTCCACAGCTAGTGTGTTGATAGTTCAAAGCTGAAGTTCAAAATTTACGGTTAGAGTTAACGTGTTGGACTGTTGGTTCTGAAAAGAATGTTGTTAGGTTACGTGTGGCTACTGCCGTTTGTTTCGATTATGTTGTTATTACACTGTTGCAGTGTATTCGTTTATCCATAAATATATAACAATATACTGAAGTGCATATAGTCACATATTAAGCATTACATAACTATAAAGAGAAATAAATGTGTCCATATCTCTTCAAAGTGCCGGCACACAAGAACATTTTTTTGTATATGACAAGAATATTACTCTGGGAAAATTAAAATTATAATACGTCAATAGAAAAATACGATTGAATCACGTAGGAGTCAGAAGTATCAAGAGAGTTGGTAATAAGGATCAGTTGAAAGAATAGAAAAAGTGAACAAGAATGGAGGAGGTTAAGAATTATCGGAGGTGTTGTGAGTGCGCAATATGGTAATGATTAATGGAGGATGGATGAAGAAAAATAGAAACAATATTAATGCGAAAATTTTGAGACTTAGTTGTCAGCGTTGAAATGATGAGGCAGTAATATCGAGCGATAGGTATCTGTTTAAAATTTTTTCCTGATTTCATAATATTTATATGGAAAATGTTGGAATATGATTGATATATAGGAGAAAGAAAACGGAAATTGAAGATTATGGATGAAGGGAAACAATGAAATAGATGAAAAATGAAAAGCATATGGAAAATGGAATGATGAATGAAAATATATTGCTATGGAAGCTTATTTATGTTTAATGATATTAAAAAACATATCAGATCAACATTTCACCAAGATCCATTTACACATAAGCATGCATATATGTACGCTTTCAAGCATCTCTACGTGTATATAAACAATTCGGTATCGGTATGCAGATATGCTTAAGTGCGCGCGATAGGGGAGAGAGAGAGAAAGAGAGAGAGAGAGAGAGAGAGAGAGAGAGAGAGAGAGAGAGAGAGAGAGAAAGAGAGAAAAAGGGACAAATAGAGATAGAGAAAGACATATATAAAGAAAAATAGAGATAGAAAGATATAGCGAGAGAGAAAGAGAAGTACAGGGTAAGAGACAGAGCAAGAGTCACTCAGCTCAATTTTCTCCTTGCACACCGTTTCCATAATTACTAATTTCTGTAAAAGCAAATAAAAGAGTTATTATCTATATTCTAGACCTGACTCTCTTGCCTTTTACACTCTCTAGGTATAGTCGACTATTTAACGAATTGGAATCCTTTTTCTCAGAATAAGCGGGACGTGATTTCAGGGAGACTTCAGTAACTGTGTGGCTATAAATGAATCTTTCTTCCTCTGGAGAATGTAAAGCATCCGATGTAATGATCGAAAGCCAGTCGAAGTCTGAACATGTTTCTACATTCATGAAATTAAGTTCAAAACAGCAAGCTAGTAAAACTGTACAATTGTTCTTAAGAAAGTTGATAGTTGGAAATACTCCCAGTATTTCAGTATCTGCAATAAAATATTAATGAAATACACATTGATTTGTCCACTTCCCAATTAAATGTAAATCACTAATCAAAACAACATGTGATTAATTATATATGTGTTGAGAGTATAATTCATCATAGAATTCTCATAGCAGAGGATATTTTGAAACAACTCTACCTCGAATTATAAATGATTTGTACTGTATATGTACTCCACATTTCTACTTTCAGAGTGTTGAGTTGTATTTACCAATATGGTTGAGTTAAAAGCACAGATGATTTCTCCATAGCAAATCCAGAATCAATAGGTCTTCACATACGTAATAAAGTGAATTGAACGTCCTTAGGCATCTGAGTTTAACGAATTAGTGTAAAATCATACAGTTTTACAATTGTTAAACGGAAAGAATAAAGGAAACAACTAACGAGATATAATTCAAACATCATGTTTAAAAACATATGAATGATTTATTCTTCTCGTGTGCATGACACATCAAGTGACATCAAGCTTAGTTTGTTCTTGAATACCGAGTGACATGTTTTTATTTGTCAAAGACGAAAGAATGATAGTCTGAGAGCCAAAAGGTCCAAAACATTTGTTCGAGTCTTCTTTCTAAGAGTATTGTCACCACACCCATGTGAATTCTACCAAACTGGCATTGGTACTATCAGTAAAGTTCAGATGGAAAATGACGAAATATATAAATGAATATACAACCAAATAAAGAATTTTGCAGTATCTTCTACGATAGTGAATCAATAAGGAAGTAAATTGATTACTGAATTTTAATGGAAAAAAGCATCATTTATGTATAATAGTATCATTCAGATCGTATAGATAAAATATTAATAACCTAAATAATTTTAGTCTCAAGTAGATGGGTATCAAGACATAAAATCTAACTTTGAAAGTTATAGCATTTATGCAGTTATTGAGAGCTGAATGCTATGTGAAAATAATGTCATAATTTCAAAATATAGAATGATAGATAATGATATCATTTAGATGATATATAAATACACATATTTACAAATCTACAAATATGTATGCATATACATATATGTGTGTGTATATATATATATATGTAAATACATAGATATATATGTATACATGTGTGTGTGTGTATATATATATATATATATATATATATATATATATATATATATATATATATATATATATATATATGCATAAATTGAGGATATAATTATTAAAATGATTATATCAGTGGTCAGCGTATAAAAAAACACCATATCAGTAAAATTACTATTTAGGTATATAATTATAAATATATAATTATAATTATTGGCGCTGGAGGGACATTTGACATCTACTTCTAGCATTTTGACGTTGAGCTTCTGGTGGCCTTAATTATGATTATATATTCATAATTATATACTTAGATGTATATATATATATATATATATATATATATATATATATATATATATATATATATATATATATATATATATATATATATATACATCAATGGCCCTTCTCTCTCTCTTTTACCACATCCATCTCTCTATCTGTCTGACTATCAGTCTATCTATCTATCTCTCTATCTGCCTATCTATCTATCTATTTGCTTATACATCTTCCATTGTCTCCAAAGCCTCACCCCCAAAAAACAAAAAAACAAAACCCCCCAAAACACCTGTTTTTATATAAATAAGCTAGATCTCTGTATTTTCACAGTTATATTTGACAAGTTCGAAAGACGAACGAAAGCGCTAATATATGTATAAAATAAATGAAAGAAGTTATTCCAAAATTCTGACGACTTTTTTTTTCAATATATATATATATATATACATATATATATGCATATGTATACCGCAACCGTATCCTTGACACCTATTGGCTTCCCTCCCCTCCCACATCCACGAAACTAACCCGTCTCTTCAATTGGTTCTCCTTCCCTCCTGGTCCCTCTAAACTTCTCTTCACTCTTGGTATCAGGAGTCTATGTTTGCTGATCGCACATAACGAAGAACTTCTTGCACTCAAACACTTCCTGGACCTTTGGCCCAACCCCTAACCTGACACCTCTACACCTCTTCGTCTACCCGAATTTGTTCTCTCCCACAATTGCTTCTCATTCACGGGAAATTTTTATCAACAAGTCCCGAGAGTGGCCATGGGAACGAGAATGGCTCCCAACAATGTGAAACTCTACGTTGGCTATGTTGAGGCCTAAATATTCTCACGACTGGTCCCACTCTCATACTATACGGTCGTTATACTAATGACTGTATCGGTGCGCCATCACACTCCCGCAAACAACTAGACTCCTTTCTGTCGTTTGTCTAATCCTTCTTCTCTGCCCTCGAATTCTCCTGCACTATTTCCAACACTTCCGTCGCATTTCTTGACATTTCTGTCAAAATACACCACTCCGCTCTCACTACCTCCATCCACTACAAACACACAAACTCACACCCTTACTTCAACTTCTCCACCTCCAACCCTACGCTCACCAGGCTCTCCATCCCCTACTCCCAATTCCTCCGTCTGTGCAGGCTCTGCAGTGACAACCATGACTTTGAGATTCAGTTTCAACTCATGGCTCGCCCTTTTAACCTTCTTGGATATCCTCTCACCACTATCCACACAGCCCTTGCCAGAGCACGTTCCGCGGACCTTGCTCTGCTCCCTCTCCCCGCACCCGTCATTGTCCCTCTTCCGTTTCACTTCACCTACCACCCCTTTAACCTGTCCCTCCAAAGCACTTTTCTCCGTGCCTTCCGGCGACTCCAGTCCGACCCCTCCACCTCCTACTTATTTCCCAACCTACCCCTTCCTTCCTTCAATCGAGTCCACCACCTGCGTGACCTGCTGGTCCACAGTTTCTTCCCTAACCCCACCTCCTAGTCTGGCTCGTTACGCTGATCACGCCCACCCTACCGCACTTGCCCCTACCTCTCCAACAACATCATTGTCACAAGCACACATCAGCGTCCCTATCATATCACCGACTTCTTTACTTGCAATTGCAGCAACGTCATTCACTGCATCTCCCGCTCTTTCTGTCCTTCTCTGTACATCGGTCCAAATGTGATGCCTCGTGGTTAACCGATTTGCGGAGCACCTTCAAGGCATTAAACTCAGCAACGACACTCCTGTCTCACACCATTTCCGCTCTACTGGTCATTGACTACAGCACCTGTCTCTATTCGGATTTTCTTTGCACAGGGGCCATCAGGATTCCCACATTCACCATGATCAGGAGTTAATTTTCTCTCTTCGCTCCTTTGTACCACAAGGTTTCAACTCCTTTTCTCTCTTCATCTGACTCTCCTCTTCTCCTTTCTTCACTTGTCCGCTACTTCCTCTCTTCACTCCTACCCACTTTCTCTGTTTATTGATCCCACTTCCGACCACCCTCCACTCCCACACAACCCACGCCCACATACCCAACCCTACCCCAACACCTCCACTCACACCTACAGCCACATCTCCACCGCACCCCCACGCCCTCACAGCCCTATACCCAAACAGACCACCCCCACACCACACACAACAAAACCTCCACATACCATCACGCAGACTAACACTGACCTCTCCTGTCAAACCTTCGTTTTCCAACCAATCGCCATGCTTGACCGTCAAATCTACAAGTTTCTTTTATTCTCTCTCTCTGTTTATTTTATCTTATTACTTTCTGTTGAGGAGTGTAAGCTCGAAACGTAAAAGACTCAATCACTTTCCCGAGCGTGAATCTAATATACAAGCTTGTTGTTTATATACCTATCTTCATCTTTTGTTTTTGTGCATAATGGCTATCCACCATCTTTAGCCAAACAACGGCGCCTAAATAGCAACAGGGTCAATAAACCCCAGAAGAACACCTACTGCTGCTGTCCAAATGAATAGGTATAAAAGATAAGAAAACAGCCAGTCTGTTACAGTCTGTTACAGTCTGTCAGACAAAGGCCTTGATGACATTCAGTACTTCATTTCATTTTACCATTTATTTTTATATTATGTATTATATATTCCATATTCTATATCCCACATTATTTTTACACGAATATAAATAAAACAAAAAACAGAGTTGGAACTCTTTTAAATAAAATGATATATTCCTCTATACACGATCATACAAAACCCTTTTTTTGTATTTATTTTTATTCATATATATATATATATATATATATATATATATATATGTGTGTGTGTGTGTGTGTTTGTATGTGTGTGTGTGTGTGTGTATGTGTGTGTGTGTGTGTGTGCATGTATATAAGCATATGTATGTGTATATTTGTGCCAGTGTGTGTATTGCAAGACAGATCATAATGCATAATCCACGTTGTATTTTAATTAGTAATTGATTTCAGGTGCATGTTTCAAGCTATTAGGCAGGAAGACAATATAATGTCCATACGTCATGACAAACATTTAAGCTCCTCTTAGGAAATTCATTTTATCCATTGTAAATAGCAGCGTAAGACAGTGTATCCATACAAGGATATATACAGCAGATGCATTATAATAGAACTTAGGTAAAGCCTAATAGACTGCCAGCATACAATGTTTATCTTCCTGTGAAGTAAAATCGGTATGTAATAATATGCAGGAATACGTAATTATATATATTGAAATAATTCAATTATAATGTACTTTGGAATAATTTAATTAAGTACAATACAAAAGGCATTGGACACCATGTTTTTAATACACTGCTTATATCTCGTTTTTGTGTGTGTTGTAAAATAATATTAATAATGATACAGCCTCCATCCCGCGTGATGACTGGTATGTGCTAGTCCCTATAAATAATGAGATGTTTGTCAGTATAGAGAGAGTACGAAGTAGACAGTAATAGATAGTAAGAGATGTAAGATCACGACTAACTTTAATACTATAACAAATTTGGCGTTATAACAATCCGACATCAAGCATTACAATAGTGGTGACGAGGAATTAACAAATTCACAAATGTGTTTTGTGCGAATTTTACAGAAAAAATCGTAAAAGTATAGAAGATTTATTGGCCGGTTTTCTCGAGTTGCAAATACAGAAACGGCAGCAACTGAAAAAGACCAACATCAGCAGATACAACTGCAAGGACAACAGCAGAAACAGCAGCTACAGGAACAACAAATGTAAGAACAATAACAGTTGCTATAACTGCAGGAACAACAGGAGAAGCAACAACAACTATTACTATTACAGCAACAAATGCTGCATTTAATGAATAGTAAGTCACCAGGAAATGGTGAAAGATATGTACTCGCCAGATTATGTTGCGAACTTGATAAGAGAGTTTAAATTAGAACGAGACGCAGGAGTTACTTTCGAGGCTTAATACAGAAGATACGAACGAATTTTCAATAAAGAGCGCAGAGATCGGGATGGCGATATGAAAATGTGTTTAATCTTAAGAAAACTGGCAGCAGGAGAGCATGAGCGTTACAGCAATTAAGTACTCCTGAAAAGACCTTCTAACATAAACTTTAAAGATACAATAGATGTATTGTGTTAAAACTCGTTGTTCAATACATGTTGGAAATATTTGAATCAAGAAAAGAACAACGAGGACGACATCACATATGCTGGTAGAGTTAACATGGTATGTAAAAAGTTCAAGCTGGACGAATTAACGCCAGATATGTTCAAGTGTCTGATATTTACTCGGGGACAAACTGCATTGAAAGACGCAGAAGTAAGAACGAGTATTCTCGCTAACCTGGGAAAAAAAAACAAAACAAGCTGTAACATCACAACAAGTGTCAGAAGAGTGTGACAGAATAGTAAATTTAAGACATGGCTCGGAGAAATGTTAACATAAAAATGACATCCAACTGAAACAAGTGCGAAAGAGACAGAATATAAATAAACTGTGTACTAAAATTGAGTACAGACAGGACAAGAATGAAGTAATAATAAACATGTTTTGCAATTGAAGATCTTTACCTGAGGAAAAACTGTTCAATTAAGAAACTGGAATTTTATTTTTTTTTTTTTTGGAAAAACTGGACACATAAAAATACACTGTAAAACCCAATATGACAAAACGTTGGAACCAAGAAAAAAGAATTAGCAGTTTGGCGTGAAAATAAAATGATAATATAACAAAGAGAAAATTCGTAAATGTGAAAATTAAAAACATAAGTGATACCATTGTGAATGAAAAAACTTGGAAGTATATCGGTAGGCTGAAATTAAATACATTTACAAAAGTAGCACATGGTGTTACGGGTAAACGATTGTATTTTGTCGGTGAATATGTGTGCAATGTAACAGTTCGTGACCAAATGAAAACGGCAAAACAATATGTGCTAAAAGGTTCAGTTACTCTATTCGGCACAGAGTGGATGAAACTATTCAAATTATGGACCATGCCCATAAGTGTTTTCTATGGAAATATAGTCGTTTCAGTCGAAGTTTTGAATGAGAGTGAGGGGAGGGACTGAGATAAAAAATAAAACATTTATTTCCAGATGTTTTCTCGGAGGATGTTTTCTCTGATGCACGAAAAAAAAAATTGCTGTAAAACAAAGTGTAACACCTGTATTTAATCCAAAACCAATGCAACAGACAAGATAAACAAGGAACTTGAAAGACGTGAAATCCTAGGAATAATTGAGAAGACAGACCACCCAAACTGGGTAGCACCTAAGGTCTACGTAAAAAAGGAACCTAACAAATTAAGTGTTTGTGCAGTCTTTCAAAGGTTTGAATGATTGATTGATCTCGCATAATTACCAATTGCTGTGTCCTATGGAAGTGTTTGGAAAACTGAATGAAAGGAAATTCTTCTCAAAATTAGACCGCTCGGAAGCATCTCTACAAATCCAAGTAGAAGAATGCTAACATTTAGTAACAATTAATGCACACTTTGGCTTATTTAAATTTAAGCGGCTTTCCTTAGGTGGGTCCTTCCAAATTTCAGCAAACAATAGATATAACGCTAGGTGACTGTTTTTTCTAGCGCCTATTTAGTCGTTATTCTAATAAAAAAGTGGATCACAAGAACAACATGTAGAACGCGTTAGAAAGTTATTTGGCTTCAAGTTAACGGAAGAAAAATGCAAGTTCTTTATGAAACAATGAAATACTTGGGACAGATAATAAATAAAAACGGACGGAAACCGGATCCATCCAGAGCAATTGCGATAAAAACTATGCTCACGCTGAAAAATGTGACTATGCTACAAGCAATACTGAAGTTTAACTTCAATGGTTCTAAATCAAGCTGTTTTTTTTTATATAATAATAGATATAACTCCTACTAATTGTGTTGAGTGCCTCTTTCTCTCGTTTGTATGCTCTAACCATAGACACACACACACACATATGCACGCATGCACGCATTCACGCAGACACATACACATGCGCACACACATATAAACTCACATACAAAGAGAGTGAAAAAGAAGAGAAATAGTGTGTTGAAGATTGAGATGTAATGAAGAAGAGGATGATGGGAGACTGACTAATGACTGTGGTGGAAATATGATCAATTCTCAAGTTATTAAATTCTTCGCATTAATAATAAAGAGTACGTTTGAAGTAGATTCCATTGTGATAAGAGTCACAATGATAGAATGGAAGGAAAAGGAATTTATTGTTTAAGCCAAAGTCAGCGTTTTTCTAACTCACTTGTATAAAAGTTATTCCATCAGTGAACATGCAATATTGCTTCCTGTGTGAAGGGTGTCTACGGAAAAATTGTCGAAGAGACCTTTTTAATACATTTGGAGTGTTAGAAATTAAATTTAGCTGATAGTTTTACACAAAGTAAAAAGGAATATGTGCATGTAAAAGTGTAATTATACAGCGATGTTTTACTCATATACTTAAAAATTTATGTATCAATATTTGATACACAAAAATGTGTGCTAATGCACGTTTTCAATAGTTTTCAGATGAGGTTGTGTTTTGAATTCGAGAAAGCTACGTGAATGTATATGCATAAAATTGCGGAGTCTTTAAGAGAGAAGGACATGACAGAGAGCTTCCGCTACTGATTTAATGAACATCTATATAAGAATGTTGAAATGAAATTTGCTGTTAATTGAAACTTTTACGAAAGACAGAATCATGTGTATCTGTTTGTAATCATGATAAATAGTTCCATATTTTCCCGCTTTGTGTTGTATCTTTCCGAGTTGTATCCATTTTGAACTTTCCTTTCCAGCATTTAGACAAATATTTATTGAACTTTTTGAGTTGACAATTAGTCAACAGATTTATAGAGGTTCATATGCATTGGGGTCTCATCAGCATTTATTAAATTTATTCCATTACTATAATAATTTGTCTCTTTCAAGTCCCTGTAAGATCATATTTTCGGTATTTCTATATGACTTACGTAGATCAAGATTTTGTCCGCTTATGCTGAATAGTGTACTGAGTTTACTCTCTGTCCAAACTAAAAACAACCTTATTTCGCCACATCCGTTTTTGTGTAGCCGTGGCAAATATATGTTTGAAATGTTTTAATATTGAAATTAGCATCAGCATATACGTATGTTTATTCTCATTATTTATATTGGTTTAACGGAATTTGTTCTCCACGTCATTCATATTGAAATCTGTACAAGACAAAGAGTTTATTCATATATTTTTGCATGTACAATTAATCTCAGCTATTTTATTTACATTGCTAGTGATTAAACATTTCATGGTGGTCATAAAAAATGAAGTCCAGTTTTAAGTATTTTTAGTTGATTTGTTTTGTTTGCAATGGTGACTGAGGTTAAAAAGTTTATTTCTCCTGTAAAACAATTGCTTTTTCCTAAATTATTTAATAATTAAATGTGAAGAACAAGTCATGATACGGATGATTTTCTTGGCAATATGTAGTAAGCGTTTATGGTTATAAATAATTTTGTCTATATAATTAAACCATCAACTCGTTATTGGCCTATGTCAGTGGTATGTGTTTCACATATAAGCATGTTATATATTCTTGCGTTGCCTAAGGAGTCCATAATAATATAGAAGTAAGTCTTAGGATCTCATTTATATCGAATATTTGGCAGAAAAATAGCTAAGAGTGTAACGTTTTCCAAGTATACTCAATAATATTAACGTCATTGCTATCCACACTACTTTAGTAAATGTTTGAATGGCAAAGTGATAAAACACAGGAGATAGCGTGTTAAGTAGATTTGCAATGAGATTAATCGTTATAATATTTTGTAGTATGTACTGTAGCGAACTGACAAAATAGTTATCACGCCTGGTAAAAATGCTCAACAGCTTTCCGCGAATCCTTACGTTTTGAATTCAAATTCTGGTGGCTATAGAATAAGTAGCAATTGGGCATGCATTGGGATCAGTGTAACCAACTCATGCCATTCGAAATCAATACATTTGAAGTAGTTCATTTTGGTACTGCCATTAATTATTTCCTGGAAGCTAGTTACCATCTTAATGTTGTTGTTTATGACCTGAATTTATATTTTTAAAAATCCGTTATCGTGAAAAAATGCGTTATTCTTTATCGCCATGCTTGATAATTCTTAATTTTATATTAGGAGTGGCATCTGCATTATGCTAGATATTTCAACATTTAGTTAAAAAAAAATGGCTGTTTTTTTTTTATTCTTCTTGAACTTATGCGAGTTTCATCCAAGAAAATGCAACTTATTTCATGTCTCAACACATTAAAACACGTTGGTTAAACAATAAATAAAGATTAAATCTCATGCTACTTCAATCAATTTTGGTGAAGCTTTTATCTCTCATAAAGAGTTCAACTCATTTCAAGGAAACCCAGACAATATTCATAAATATTACGCTTGTATGGTGGAAAGTATGGGAATTCAGAAAAAACGTACTTAATTAACAATTATCCCTTTAGGATTATTGAAATATGGAATCTAATAATTTTGTTCAATAATGTCAGGACTTTGAAAGGACGCTGTGAATGAATTAATTTTAATTGATGTCATTCAAAAGATCTCAACCATAGACATTAGGTAAAAGAATACATCTGAAAGATCCTAATATTTGGAAGTCTCACGGTTTTCTGTTGACACAGCAAACCTTAACTCTTGGTGAATTTGCTGAAGATTAAAACAATTACACTATCAGTGTTTGGATTGACGAATAGTAGTTTTTGTTTGATATGTACTGAAACTTTCGCACGATTTTTTCTTTAGAATTTTACCATTAAAAATTATAATGTGAATTTCATCTTTCGTGCATACCATGACACATGCAGAAGTCCGGAGTATTATTTTCCAGCACTTGCTAGTATACACACTGTTTAACATGCTGTAGTTTTCCTTAATGTGTCCGGTACGCTTTCTTGTAAATCGTCACAATGCTGCCATATTTCCATCCTTGAGCTATCGAGTTCCAAAAGGATAATTTAGTGATCAATCTGTAGATGTTTTCAGCTTTGATAATTTTTCTAGTATTGTCTGGAACTCTGACATTCGTTCGCGAATAGACTGACGCTATAAATTCTTGAGTTTCCGACTTCATCTGGCAATACTCTACAAGATTTTGGTTGGTACAGCAACGCGTGATATTATGCACACTGGGAAGTTGCTGAAAATTATCAATCGATCTCTTCACTAGTCTCAAACAACTTCCTTTTCATTAGCTGATTTTTCAGTGATTATATTCCTATTCTGGTTTTCCAGATGCTATCTCGTACTTCTTGTCGCTATCACACTTTGCTCGGTCTGATTATTGTTTTTATTATTATTATTATTATTGATTATTATTATTGTGCAGTAAAATGCGTTTCAGTTCATCTTAAGATTCACATTAAGCATTGTTAGTCGTATCGCGCTTGTTATTTGACGTTTTAGAAATATTTTGTTGTAGGTACAATAGATTTGGTCGACAACCAACTTTATTTCCTTAAACTTCAAGTTTCCTCTTTAGTCTACTAGAATGGCAGAGGTGTCTTTATTGTTCAGTTTAATAATTCCTAGTATATTGGAATGTTGACGTTTGGTAAGTAGCACGTTCTATATTCTGAAAGATTATAACAAATCGTTGGTCCCTCGGATTCCAACCGCCCCCCTCCCCTATGTGTAGGACAGTGTAATTCAATGCACTCCGAACAAGAATAATGACACAATCAATTATTATCCATTATTCAGAACGAACATGCTTACATGTAATCTGTATTGCCACTCGTGTTTGTTCATAGTTTGCGTTATTGCTGAGAGAAATATTTATATAAAATTGTAGATCACTATTACTTTTACCAGAAAGACATTTGTTAGGGACTAAGAATGGGAACATTATCTCCTATATTCCCGTTCCATTATTGAAAATTCACATTTGCAGGTGGTTACTAGTGCGAGGGAGGTAGTTTAAGGCATTTGTAGACAGTGTGTGTAAGATTACTCTTTTTCATTGTGTTATGGCTCATCAAGCGGATTCTCCGTACTCCCTTTTAGGTTTACCACTCTAAATGGATGCCTTTCTATAGGGGTGCAAAATCAATCAGGCAAAAAACACGATAGGCCCTTCATATCTCATCTATTTCAATACCGTGTAATGATCCAACATTCCTAATAACTGCTTACCGGCTGCCTAATTAGAACCGGACATCAATAGTACTGGTGTGTGTGTTGATGGCTTCTTATTAATTTACACACCCTCTTCTTAGTTGTAACGAGTATGTAACAGGAATTACCTGTACCCCTCTTTCTCATACTTTGATATATATATATATATATATATATATATATATATATATACATATATTTATGTATGCATGTACGTATGCATGCTTACATTCATACGGGCATGTATCAGGTCATCCCATAAGTTCTGTCCGATTTTACCTTTTTTTAAAATTGAATGAAATTTAATAACATGTGTACATTTAAACTAATTAAATATTATTTTACAGAATAATAGAATTAAAATTTCTTTGATGAAAACCCTTTCTAACATGGAAGTATCCAAAGAGCATTTAAGGCACATGATGCTTTATGAGATCAAAAGAGGAAACTCCAGCCGAAGCGACTCGAAACATACACTCAGTTTATGAGAAAGAATGCTTGAATGAAAGAACTTGCAGAAGATGGTTTGCAAAATTCAGAAGTGGAAATTCCAGGCTTGAAGATGAATATCGAACAGGACGTCCGGTTGAGTTTGATGATAAGCTCCTTGTGGCATTACTTGAAGAAAATTCTGCATTATCAGTTTAAGAATTGGCAATAAAGCATAAATATTTAAATGAATCCCACTTCAGTTGTAGTCTTTAAAATTGCAGCAATCGTTGGCTTCTGCATTGAAATGTCTTTACATGTTCCAAAATAAGGACACTATATTGCATCGACAGTTAATTACATTTTCTTCATATTTTGTTCTCAAAATTTATAGCTCACATATTTGAGAAATATATAGTTGCCTAAAGCTATTATTTAATATAATTTTCCTCTAAATTCCGTTACGTTTACTAATAAGAATATTATATATGATTATAATTACCATAACTATAATAAAATGTCAAATATTCGATTGAAGCTAATATTGTCAATGACATGATGTGAAATCTGTTGGATTTATTACTGAGAAATTGTATAATATCTATTCTAAAAGGACGTAATTAATGAAGGGAATTATTGGTAATAGAGAATAGAAGCCAAAGCTGGATTTACGACTAATACTACAATAGTGCATTTGAAAGAATATGAGATGATGAAGTAGCTTCTATCTATTGACTTGACTTGTCCTGTCCTGTTATAATTGTCACACATATTACCTCCAGCTGAACTACCATTTCCAGTTTATTTGTAATGATTATTTGCAGGGCTACGCTAACTATTAATCATTCATCAAAACAAAACAAATTAAAGAATTTAAAAGCAATTGAAATCGATTGGTTAAGCAAAAATGAATGCTTTGAATATATGACATATGATATAATAATCCGAGATTTTGTTTCGATACAGCTTAGCACCAGAAACGCTTTTCTTAATTCATTATTTCCCATGGTCATTTGGTTTCAAACCAAACCTCCTTGACGTTGTGCTTTGATAAAATAAATGTTTAGGTAGTGATATCTTTAAATATAATATTAAATTTCAAAACGCATGGCTTTGTGTATAATCAATCTATATATATGAAATTTGATGAATATTTTCAACAATGCTGTTTAAAACGGATGAATACAATACTTATATAACAGACTCTAATAAATGCAACAGGAGATAAAAAAAAACTCCGCTCTCTGCACATGCCAATCCTTAACGTCGAAGTTCAATAGTATGTAGAGGGAGATATAAAAAGAGCACTTTACATGTTTAGAATAGTATATTTAAAACACATATATACTATATGTACTATATTTCGCTATATTATACTAAATAGGGTGAGATGTTCATATTAAGTATGAATCATTTATAAGAGACTAATATCAAAATACCCCTCAGAAGTTTAAATGTACATAAAATATTTTCTTTATATATAAATCCATTTCAGTGAAAACAGTGTGATGTATAAAAAACTACGTCGCGGAAATAATCATTCTTTTTTTCCCCTCTGAAACATTATGCCACGCTCGCAGAATGCATATATATATAAATAAATATACATATGCACAAACAGACAAAACAGACACACATATACATATGTGTGAATTGTATGACTTTATACGTATAATTTATCTTTGCTTCACGTGTAGTTGTGTTAAAAAATTGGTTTATTGAATCGTTCATCAAATGAAATAAAAAATAAAACTGATTTTCTTGTATTACATATTGAATGGAGAAATGTTATATTTACCTACATATACACACCCGCACAGACTCACACACAAACAAACACTCATGCACAAATATACATATATATATATTCATACATACACGCACACATATACACGCATATATACGTTGTATTAAAAACAAATTCATATATACAATGTTTTCTATTGGAATTTAAAATCATAATTATATTTACGTTACAGAACGGAAGTTCTTCAAATGGATCAAGATAGGAACATTAATTTTTAAAATATTTATTTGTGTGCTACACGCAAACAGACAAACACACACACACTAACACACGCACACACACACATATATATATATACATATATATATATGTATATATATATATATATACATATATAAATATATATATATGCACACACACATACACACACGGAGACACACACACATACGCACACACACATACTCATACATACACACCCAGACACACACGCATACACTCACACACACGCACACACACACACACACACACACACACACACA
This sequence comes from Octopus bimaculoides, assembly GCF_046866305.1. Taxonomy (NCBI): domain Eukaryota; kingdom Metazoa; phylum Mollusca; class Cephalopoda; order Octopoda; family Octopodidae; genus Octopus; species Octopus bimaculoides. The sequence goes on along the minus strand of NC_142929.1, from coordinate 161,654,367 downwards.
TAGCAAAACCATTAGTATGTAAACTTATATGCTACATTTACAGCTGGAAGACAAACAAAACACTGTCAATATAAATATGAAGTAAAACGAAATTTTATTCGTCAGCTTGTTACATCAACACATACGCGAAACTCGATAGATTGTAATGCATTTAATTGTATTCCTTAAAACAAGAATAAAATCCTTTTACTGTATAGGGATTGTGTTCTGTTAAAGTCGTATTCTTTTAAGTTAATATTTGAATTGACTTATATATTGAGTGTCAACATATTTCTAGATAATGCATTCATTTGCCATTATTCACTTCTAAATATAATGTAAAATTAAGCAAACCAAGATCTTTACATATATTGGAATATGATTTATGATTACTCCACGTATTCCGAATCGTATGCAATAAAAAAATACTATACAAGTTATATCGAATTTCAGATATCTGTGAAGTATCGAGGTGAATCATTATCTTCATATAATCCGACATAACGGCATATATTAAACATGTATTGAAAATTTTTTCCTTACGCATTGAAACACACTTAGGCACAAATGTATGAATTCATCTGTGTATGTGTTCGTGCATGGCTGTACGATCGAGAGGTTCACTCCAAACCACGTGATTTAGGATTCGCTCTCAATGTACAGGAACTTAGGAAAGCCAATTCTACACGAGATTTGTATCGATCACTTGGGGGTGAATTTGGTAGACGGAAACTGCATGGAAACCCGTTGGATATGTATATGTGTACATTTATAAATATATGTATATATATATATATATATATATATGTATATATATATATATATATATATATATATATATATATATATATATATATATATATATATATATATATATATGATATTTTCTTCTTCCGTCTTCCCTTCTTTCGACTTTCCTATGTTTCCGACGAAGAGGTCCGCTCGAAACGTCAAATTCTCTTTCTTTCCTTTCCCGAGATTCCAGTAACACGATATCTGTATCACGTCCTCGTGTTGTTGTTTTTTGTTGTTTTATTGTCGTTTTTCTTTTTTGAACTCACTATATATATATGTATGTATGTATGTATATATATATAATACATTTCTAAATCTCTCAGAGAGCTTTATGCAGTAGTGATACGATAAAGTCGTTGTATGCTGTCAACTTAATGTGACAGCCCCATCAAGGGAATAATACTACTGCTGTTTAGCCCTAGGATGCAGTACCGCTTCCTGCCAGCTAAGACATATTGCCTGTGACCTTATGCTTACAAAGGAGAGATAAGCACCTCCATCCAGCTAAGCCTGCATCCAGCTAAGCCTGCATCCAGCTAAGCCTGCATCCAGCTAAGCCTGCATCCAGCTAAGCCTGCATCCAGCTAAGCCTGCATCCAGCTAAGCCTGCATCCAGCTAATCCTGCATCCAGCTAAGCCTGCATCCAGCGACTAGTTTCTGAGTCATTGCTCGTCTTCAATCTGCAGTAGCATAGCATGGCTTGCTAGTTGGAGATGCCTATCTAGCTGTTGTAAACATATAATTATTCTAGTGAAATGCTGTCAGCTTAATATGACAGTCCCATAAAGGGAATAATACTATCTCCCTCTTGTAAACACAAGGACACAAGGAAGTGTGCCAAGGCTGACACATATGCTGCTTCCTAGGGCTAATTAGCAGTAGTGTTATTCCCTTCATGAGACTGTCACATTCAGTTGACAGCTTACAACTACTTTATATATATATATATACAATTTAAAAATAGCATAAATTCTTTATAAGAATTTATCAAGTAGTTAGCGTGAAAAACCTCATAAGGGAAAAATGTATTAATTATTCCCTTTGAATATATTTATTCCTAGGGCTAATTAGCAGTAGTGTTATTCCCTTCATGAGACTGTCACATTCAGTTGACAGCTTACAGCTATTTTATATATATATATATATATATATATATATATATATACAATTTAAAAATAGCATAAATTCTTTATAAGAATTTATCAAGTAGTTAGCGTGAAAAACCTCATAAGGGAAAAAGGTATTAATTATTCCCTTTGAATATATTTATTTATATTAAGAGCATTGCTATATATAAATGCCTCACGCTAGGAGGGAATCTTAAAGTCAAAACTACCATAATGTACACATTGTACCGAACGCGAGGAAATGCAAAGGCTCGCTTCGAGAGTTGCATTCCCTCGCGTTCGGTACAAGGTGTTTATTATGCTAGTTTTGACTTTAACAGTCCCTCCTAGCGTGAGACATTTATGTATAGTAATGATCTTTATATATACCCCCCCCACACACACATATATATATATATATATATATATATATATATATATATATATATATATATATATATATATATATATATATATATATACATATATATATATATGCATATATATATATATATATATATGTGTGTGCATGTGTCACATGCGTATGCACTCGCGTTAAGTAAACTTGTCTATGTTACATGGTTTTGATTCCTAGACCAGCGAGAATTACGATCTGAAACAAAACACTTCATTTCATGTATGTGTCCGTATAAGATCTGTGGTTTTGTCTGAACAAAGGCAAGTTCAAAATACTGAGAATATGTGTGTGTCACAGGTTCACCTTCTAAGATATATATATCCTACTGACGTATATCAGACTTCTACCTAAATGTTCAAACTTTAGCTCGTTGTTTGGAAAACGTCTATAAGATCTACTGAAAACATGCTTAAAAAATAGAAGAAATTAAGATATCAAAATATTGGTTTCATATTTTGACACAAGACCAGCGAATTCGTGGGAGGGTATCGGTGGATTACATTAACCCCAGTATTCAACTGGTATTTATTTTATCGACCTCGGAAGTATGAAAGTCACAGTCGATCTCGGAGAAATATGGTCTCTAAACATAAAGACGGACGAAATAGCGGTAAGCATTTTGCCTAGCGTGCTGAACCTGCTAGCTCACCACCTTAACGTTATCTGAGTATTGATTTCAAGTTTTTGCACAAGGCCAACTGTTTTCAGAATATTAACCAATTGTTGCCTTTGCACAAAAAAACAAAAAAAAACTGATTGATCATTTGACGTCAGTAAAACCTAATTATGTTTCCAAAATACATAAAATTTGTAAACGTAAAAATCTTTGATAAAATGTGTTTTGGGAAAAAAACGGAACCAACAAATTAAGTATTGGTGTTATCAAAAGACTGCTTAATGGCTTGCTCTGGAGAATATTGCTAATTGACCATGTAGACTTCAGGGACAAATCAACCAATTAAATTCGCAAAATATATTTACCGACGTTTTGAGAGTGTACTAACGCATCGCGTTTAACCAGTCCTGATACGGCACTACTCTGAAAGAGTAAAGTTATATGAAGAACTACCACATATTACCCCTATTTCCCTAAATTAGAAATGTGAAACTGTTATGTAATTACAAAACAAAATGCGAAAAGCGTAGTGGAATTGAATGTGATTGACTAATGTATTTTTCTGCACACAATTTGCAGTGTGTGACCTATATGCATACGTGTATGTATGCATACATATATATGTGTATGTGTGCGTTCGTGTGTGCGCTCGTGCATGCGTATATGTATGTGTGTGTGTTTGTGCGTGCGCGTACGTGTATGCATATATATATATATATATATATATATACACATGTATGTATACGTGCTCTTATCTCTCTCTCTCTCTCTCTCTCTCTCTCTCTCTCTCTATATATATATATATATATATATATATATATATATATATATATATATATATATATATATATGTAGGGTGATAAATTGAATATTAATTCAATTTAAAACCATGTAGCCTAGCATATAAAAAGATCTGAAAATTCAGAAAAAATTGTATTATACGCGTATAAGGTATGACCACTAGGTGGACATCCAATATGCTACAAAGAGGTCATCAACGGGTCGTTCATGACATCTTTCTAGCATATTGGATGTCCACCTAGTGGTCATCCTTTATGCACGTATATATATATATATATATATATATATATATATATATATATATATATATATATATATATATATATATATATATATATATATATATATATATATATAAATATATATATATATATAAAGAGAGAGAGACAGAGAACGATAAGGGCACGTATACATACACACACTTATGTTTCCAGAGAAAATGCATTCATATATCGTAACATCACATTTCTCTCCAAGGTGTATCAAAGACAGAACGTACAAATGTTCAAGAGCGGCAATATTTCTCAGTGATTGATTATATCGATATGAATACATATTTCCTTCCGTGCACCACTTGTTCATATATATATCATGTGATTTTCTTGTTTGTAAACTGTATGTGATTGTCGTTGAGCATGTCATGAAATGAATAATTTATAACGATTCTATCTCTTGCACCGAATATAAACAGACTGTCAAGGATAAAAGCAGCGTTTTACTTTTTAATGAAGACCTACTAAGCAGCTTATAATATGAAGTAGATTCTATTGTAAAGTAACACAGAAAGACGATTATCATAATAGTGCTACTTCTTTTATTGTTGTGTCATAACAATGCGACAGAAAGTTTTCCCAACTCTTTAAGTAATCATTTGCATTTAAAATTCTTCAGAAGAATATCATATGTTATGAGACCATCGAACATTTCATATTGATATCTCTTCATCTTCGAATATGTTGCCGTTTGGTCTGTTGAAGATAAAAGACCATTTCCTTGTTTGTAAAATTGTCTGAAACTTTTGAAAGTCAAATATTAAAATTAGAAGAGCAATACGCTAATCATGCTTAATTCGGTAACAACTCCAGTTTTTTTTTTAATGTGCACTTTACATTACATTAGCAGAAAAATGAATCATTACCTGTTTCCAGAGCTGTTACGGAAGATTCACATCAATCAATAACAATAAAGCAGTTAATATTGGCTGCAAGTCTGGCTTTAATTGATGACTGTTTTCTTTGATGTAACATCTTAAGAGCCGAAAATATATGTCACACATGATTTCCCGGCACCTATCATGGAATATCATGTTATCAATGTACATATATACGAAGAAACACATAGTAAACCTAATTACATATTTACTGAGTCACATTACACTGTTTATAGTTCGTATAATTTATGTAGCATCATGGGTAGAAGAACCATTCAGTACATATCGGAAACAAATTTAGTTGCTGGTTTAATTTGTAAACGTATTACTAACTGAATGTGCTATAGACATTATCATAACTTCAGTGAAAATATTTTACGGCGATTTCCATTCACTTCTGCGTGAAAAGGTTTAAGCTCTGAAGTATTTAAATAAATCAGGAATTATACTACGTCTGAAAAATAGCTTTGTGTCTTTAATTTTATTATGCCAGTACACAGAAGACATTTTATAGAAAAGCTAAAGAAGCAGGAATCATTTTTTCTTCTAAAGAATTTTATCTTAAAATCTACATAAAATTAATATACGGTAACAAAATGCCAGTTTCCACTGAAGATTACATAGAACAATTGCAGAGATTTCCTCATATAATCTTCCACGTTTTATCGTATGCTGATGAAAGTGTTTCCTCTGCAGTGAGAAACAGTTAGCCCGGATAACAAATGTATTAATATGCTATCATAAATTTGAAAGAGATCCAACTTATCAGTGCGTAGAGTGAATAGAGGTGTAGATGAGAATCTACAATGACATAATTTTAAGATAGATCATTCTAATATTGTTTGAAAGTCATATACACTGCGGATATAGAATAAGTCCACCAATTTATTACGAACTGGAGTTAAAACATATACAAATATAAACATTTATGTGTGTATATATGCATATATATATATATATATATATATATATATATATATATATATATATATATATATATATATATATATATATATATATATAATATTTATATTAATATTTATATCATCGTATGATCTACGGCACGCATCCATTTCCGAGTAAGATTTATCATAATAATTCCGATGCGCACTCTATAACTATCTGTATTCTATCTCCCTCTCTTGTTCTTCTTCCTTTCTGTTTTACTCTCCAACCCTTTATTTAATTCTTCTCCGCTCCCCTTCACCGTCCCCTCTTTCTCTCTCTCTCTCACTCTTCCTCCTTGACTCTCTCGTTGCTCGCACCTGACCAACTGCTATCTATCCTTTCTTCCTTCCACTTCCTTCCTAAAGACAAGACGTGCTTTTGCCTGTCTCTTCTCAAAGCTCATTTTTCCATCTTTCACCACTTCACCTCGTCATATCTTAACAGTCCTCATCGCTTGTTTTTACTGTTTTGTTCTCACTCTCCTGTTTTTGTTACCCCCGCAAAAAATCCCGAATTTTATTCAATTTGCTTTACGGGAAGGACTGTTTTAACGAAGTCGCGTCTTGTCCCTATCTTCGAAACGCGAAGTAGATAAAATAGGGGACAACTGATGAAGGGAATACTCTTTATGATGTCTGTCTCGTTTCTCTATTTGTTTCTTTCGTTGTTCGAAAAAAGTTTGTTTTCCATGCTTTTGTTTTTTTATGTAGGCATGTACATGTATGTGTGTATACATGTAATTATGTATATATTATTTATATTAGCATAGGATAGAACGTCACGCATACATTTCCAAGTAAGTTTTATCTATATATATATATTTTCCTGGACTGCCATGTTAGCTTGGGGCTAACTATCAATATCCAGTACTGCTGCCGTAGTCTCCTTTAGAGAGATTTAAGAATATTAATATTTCTATTTTTGAAAACCAGTGGATGTGTTCCACTGAATATAGGTGAATAAACCTTCGAAAAGACAGTCAGCAGCGACACCAGCTGGGTTCGTCTACTCCACATTGAGAAGGGGCAATCACCCCGAAAGTAGTCTGTGGATGTTGAACCAGCAAGGGGAAGCTGCTAACCACCCCTGTTTGAAGGTTGTAAAGGACACAGGTTTGTGTGTCACATAGATAGCTAGGGGCGATGGCCTCTTGTACCTAATCAAGGGCAGCATTCGTCCTATTTTCCTGGACCGCCACGTTAGCTTGGCGATAACTATTAATATCCTGTACTGCTGCTGTAGTCTCCTTTAGAGAGATTTAGGAATATTGATATTATATATATATATATATATATATATATATATATATATATATATATATATATATATATATATATATATATATATATATATATATATATATATACATATATATATATAAAAGAAGGGATATGCGCGAACTTTACGTAGTTTTAACATATTTTATAATGTATTTCATATTGCTTGTCAACTGCTTACGCTTTCGCTAGTCACAACATTAAAATTATTGTAATTTGGTATTTTCTTAAGAAGATTTTAGTCTATGTTGTGTGTAGAGAAGTTTATTAACGAATCATTAAACGAATAGAAAATTCGAAGTGGGGATAATTAGTGATCGTTATTATTGGAGATAATTATTGGCGGTATTTGCTCATCTGTCGGGAAGGTAATTGTTCCTCTTACACCAAAAAATTAACAATTACCTTCACAGTCCCCAATAATAACGATCAGCAATTACCTTTCCTTAGATTTCTCTACTTATTGAATCATTTATTCTTTCATAAACCTCTCCACACACAGCATAGGCTAAAATCTTAGGAAAATACCATATTGCAATAATTTCAATGTCATGATTAGCGAAAACGAATCCGGTCGACAAACACAATATAAAATATATTAAAAATATATTGAAATTATGTAAAGTATGATCATTTTTCTTCTTTTATTTTATATATACATTTTTTGCATTGGGGATAATCGAAATTCCTCCCTTTGTGTTTCTATATATATATATATATAATCAGAAAATGGAGAAAACCTCAGATTAACAACCACATCGATTGGAACATATTTATAGCTTATTTTTTAATACAGAGCATGACATAACAAATAGGTGACGTAACATATCTTACGGCCGTTTCCGATTAGTTGCCAAAATACTGTCTATAAAGAAATGCGAGAATAAAGTTCTCTATTTACATAGGGCATTCAAATTAAAGCACGACGCTTCATCAGAGTAAAAAAAGAAACTAGAGCATACAATATAAACAAAGGGAGGAAGGAAAAGGAAAGGAAACATGGCCTAGGTAAAAATTCTAGAAGTTCAAAATTTTAACAGCATATAATTTACCATTTAGGGGCTACGTGGTCCGTAGGTAAAAGTGTGAGCTAGTAGTGGTCTAGGGAATATTACTATTTATTAACAGGTAGATGCAATTTAAAGCGGGGTGGGCATGATGTTTTAAAAGAAAGAAGTTATCAAGAAAAAGTATACGGAAAATACTAACGTGATTATCAAATGGCAGTACATATACTAACGAAGTAAACTCAAGTAAATGTAAACAATTACCCTAGGATGCTTTAGAAAATTTACTCATAGAAAATTATTATGGAGAATCACACCTATGGTTCACAATGGGGCAAGTGTAAGTCCAGCGGTCTCTACAATTGAACAGTTAAAATTTGAACCGAGGTCACGAGTTAAAACCATTACAATGGATTTGTCTATAAAATAAACAAGAAACGAAAAAAGTTCCGGGTTGGAAGTCAATGGTATAGGTAGTGTGGTGCGGCTTATGTCCTTCAGCATCTAACGTTATAACATGCATGAGAGACGAGTGAAGAGATGAAAGAATCCACAGGTTATGGTTAAGGGGAGGCACCTAGTACTTGTAATTCAGCGATTCAGTTAAGGCTACTAGGAAATGAAATTGGGCTTAACCTAATATATAGCGAATAGTAGTAATAATTTGGTGTATACAAGTACACAAGAAAGATCCAACTTATACGTACACTACAATACACCTACCCTTATATCTCCCCATACAACCCCAGAAACAAAGAAACATTTAACACCATCGCACGTACACTACAATAAAATGGCACTTACATGTAGGCTGTTAATATTTAAGGCCAAATCATATTTTGTATATTATCAAATAATAACACTCCCTAGTTTCCACAGTATATTAAGTATGCTTAATTAGCATTACATAGTCATTAAAATTATATAGTTCCTATTATTGAAAAAGAATTTAAACGAGTATATTGGTACTATTTGGATACAGTTAATGCCGGGTCCTCAGGCAGATTAGTACTATGAAAAAAGTACTTTAAATCAAACAATTTACTAAACATAGATAAAGAGCAATAACAAATACCCTAAGATTAGAATGAAATACTAATTAAATCTAAACATTAAAATTATTAAAAAAACGTATATTATCTTCAAGTGGGTGCAAAAAGTACTATTGCAATTAACAGTCTGTGCTTATATTACAATATCTTCAAAATAGATATTACTATAAATAAAATCAAATAATTCAAAAATTATAGTTAAATATTATATCAGCTCTCAGTGGGTGCAGCCATACAATTTCAATCAACGGGCAACACATACCGCTTTACACAGTGCAAGAAATTTATACAAATATCTCATTGTAAGGCAAACTAACATACTTCCACAAACAAACAGACACATACAATATAAGGTGTACAATAAAATAAAGAAAAAATAACATATAATAAAAAATAAAATGAAAAGGATGAATAAATCAAACATGGGGGAAGTATTGTTCGTATATTTTATCCCTTAGTCGGTTATTATAACCGCTAACTTTTACAATATATATATATATAAAGTATAAAGAAAACAAAAAATGTATGTGTAGACGATCTTTAATTTATAATCCAGGTTGTTACTTGGTTATACCGTATATACTATATTCGAATATCATATTACGTACATATTAATTATACAGAATTGCGTGTATAGAGAATAGATTATTTTGCATAACAACCCGTGTATTTGTTAAAATAATTAAGTCATCGTATTTCTTGTCATATTCTTCTGTCATCGCATGTAATGTTATATTCTTTTGAATGCTTGCATAACTAGTGTCGACAGTTGCATTATTTAGTGAGTAGCGTCATGCAACGAGACGGTGGCTTTTCCATTGCTCTCCATGCCCCAATTGATAATTTCATACCTTCATGAAATGTTAACAAACGGCCATGTAAATTACCTTATAACAATATTATTTTCTTGCGTAGATAAACTGTTACAGATTCCAAAACAAAGCAGTTGAGGAATGTTTGATATTGATATGTTTGCTTGATCCTAAATCCATAATTTACATGAATAAAACACGTATTGTACTATACAAAGAAAATATTGCAAATATTATATAATGAATACTTGTCCCTAATGCGCAAGGTTCTAAATACTTGCATGGTTTATTCACAGCATTTTAGCGGCCAGTATTTGGCGCTTGCGTGTATTTAAATATTGCTTATAATACTAGCCGAGCTAATTTATCACAAACGTGAGATAAACAATATACCTTCAGCAGTCAAGATAGAAAAATAACGCAATCTGTGTATTCTTTTGTATAAACATTTCTATCGTTTTTATTGAAACTAAAATGATCTTCAACATCAATATTCAAGACATCGTTTACCAATTTATTTATAGTGATAACAAGTATTGTGTTTTAGTAAATTCGTTTCTCAGGAAAATTATATATAACTCTCCAGAGAAAATGCCATTGGCTAGCTAAAATATAATTACATTCGAATTTACATTACAAATGTAGGGTATTCATATTTTGTTGTGTGCCAATTTGTTTGTAGAACTGTGATTTCAAAACATTCGAATATTTCATTAGCTACTGTCATTCTTGAAATCAATGTCTGGTAAAAAGTTGACGGAAAGATTTCAAAATTCTCATTAAATAGCTTTAGATATTCCTGTACTCACTGTAGGTAATCTAATTAAATAATGAAAGCAAAGTAAAAGAGGAGTTTATGATAGTGTTGATACTGTGATATGGACGATTACATACACAAGTATGTTCTATTCAATAGCTTGATAGCTAATATTTGCCAATTTCACAAACATCTGCACCGTGATTTATGGGAAAAGTAATTTAAGTAAATTGATCGTGCATATTTCATTTCACATTAGTCCTTCGAATGGCGAAGTCTTAAAATGAGAACTTTTATCTGGAAGGTTATATATTATGATTATAAAATGTTATATGAAACAGTTACGATCATTCTGAGACCTCTGGATTCACTTTAATTTCTAGTGCAAGCAGTGATGTTATCCGTGCACATATAACCCATATGATAGCGCAACTAATCATAACGCCTTGCAATTATATTCCCTTTTGAGTCATAAATTTACATTTCTGTGTAAAAGGGACATATCATTCACGCAACAACATTTAACTTTATGCCGAACATGTAGAAATGTCATCAATCTTTTCTGATTCAATGCTTAGTAGACTTAACAATTTCGTTTTGATGGATGAGAAAATGTTCTCTGGAAACTTCAGACAATTCTAATTCTAATTCTAATTATTATTATTATTATTATTTTTTTTTTTCTTGTTGATATTGTTGTTGTTGTTGCTGTTGTTGTTGTTGTTGTTGTTGTTGTTGCTCTTGTTGTTGTTGGTATCATCATCATCATCATCATCATCATTATTATTATTATTATTATTATTATTATTATTATTATTATTATTATTATTATTATTATTATTATTATTATTCAGTAGTTTTATTTTTATAACGTGCTTTCACTTCACTACCGAGCGCAGCTCTGTGTGCCTTGGGTATGTGCTGTGGTTTGCTGTGGTGCTCTTATGTTTACTGTATTGAAAGTGTTTTGCGTAGAATGTGTGCAGTACCCAGTAGTGCAATTTTCTGTATGTTATATATATTTGTAAGTCCTGGTGTTTTTGTTATGTATTTGTCTGAATATTTTTTTATTATACCTAAGGCACCTACTATGATAGGAATTGTTTCTGTTTTTAGATTCCACATTCGAGTTATCTCATTTTCCAGGTCTTTGTATTTTGAAAGTTTTTCCATTTCTTTTAGAGAAACGTTGTCATCTGCTGGTATTGAAACATCTAATGCCATCAAAGTGACACTGGGGTAAAATATACGAAGCCCAGTATACCCATCATGACTACCCGTCTGATAAGGGTACACCAGGCACATGCATCACAACCCTGTGTGCGCGACATGGTGATCTAATATCAAGACACACAGCGTATGACCTCGGAGGTGGAGCCCAGTTAGAATTTTCTTCAGGTCGAGTTGCCCATCCCGCTCAAAAGGTCCCTGAATAAGGTTTATTTAAGGATGTTGAACAAAACACCCATGTTTCCAAAAGTGAATTATTCAAACCCCAAAGAATTCCTCTCAACACATGGCTATGATGCTCCACCACTACTTCTTCTCATGATCAAAGATGCACATATCGTCAGCCACCAAAGGACATGCTTAACTGGAACTGTTTAAGGCCAAAAAACTGACAAGCAAATCTGTGTTAATAAGCAGAATATTTGCTGTAGCCTATCTTTTATACTAAAACAAAACAATGCACATGATAGCACTTCCAACCACTTAAGATCAGAAACTATGAGAGTCACTGCCTGGTACTGCATCCGGGCATTATTATTATTATTATTATTATTATTATTATTATTATTATTATTATTATTATTATTATTATTATTATTATTATTATTGTTCAGTAGTTTTATTTTTATAACGTGCTTTCACTTCACTACTGAGTGCAGCTCTATGTGCCTTGGGTATGTGCTGTGGTTTGCTGTAATGCTCTTATGCTTACTGTATTGAAAGTGTTTTGCGTAGAATGTGTGCAGTACCCAGTAGTGCAATTTTCTGTATGTTATATATATTTGTAAGTCCTGGTGTTTTTGTTATGTATTTGTCTGAATTTTTTTTTTATTATACCTAAGGCACCTACTATGATAGGAATTGTTTCTGTTTTTAGACTCCACATTCGAGTTATCTCTATTTCCAGGTCTTTGTATTTTGAAAGTTTTTCCATTTCTTTTAGAGAAACGTTGTCATCTGCTGGTATTGATACATCAATTAGAAAGCATTTTTTTCTTCATGATCTTTGACAACTATATCTGGTCTATTTGCCTTAATTTCTCTATCTGTGTGTATTGGCATATCCCAGAGTATGGTCGCTTTCTCGTTTTCTGTGACCTTTTCTGGCGTGTGTTTATACCATCTCTTTTCTGTTGTTATTCCATAGTGTTGGCATAGCTTCCAGTGTATATAGGCCCCAGCTCTGTCGTGTCTGTGAATATATTCCTTCTTAGCCAGGACTGGGCAGCCAGAGATAATATGATTTATTGTTTCTTGTCCATCTCCACATATTCTACAGTTACTTGTCATATTTCTTTTCATTATGTGTTTTTGGTAATTTCTGGTCTTGTGCATCAATTAAAAATCCTTCAGTCTCTGCTTTGAATCCTGCGCTTCTCAGCCATTGCTGGGATTTTTCTCTATCTATTTCTTTCGCATTTAGTTTAGCCCTGTATTTACCATGTAGGGGCTTTTCTTGCCATCGTTTTATCATGGTGCGTTGCTGTTCTAGTTTTAGTTTGGATTTCATTTGTTTTATAGCTTTTGTTGTTTCTTCTTCTTCTTCTTCTTCTTCTTCTTCTTCTTCTTCTTCTTCTTCTTCTTCTTCTTCTTCTTCTTCTTCTTCTTCTTCTTCTTCTTCTTCTTCTTCTTCTTCTTCTTCTTCGTATTTGTTAGGTAGATTGATTTCTTGTTTGTATTTGTCAGGTTCCTTAAATACTGAAAACAGTTTTTTGTTTTGCTCGTGTTTTGTGGCTATTTGTATTAGCTTCCCTTGCTTCTGGAGTAGGTATTTTTGCAGTCCTATGGTGGTTATTTTATAATAGTTTTCTAGCTGTATAAGACCCCTGCCACCTTCTGTGCGTTGTATATATGGCCTTTCTATGTCAGATTTTGGGTGGTGCATCCTATATCCTGTCATTATTTTTATTTTTATTATTATTATTATTATTATTATTATTATTATTATTATTATTATTATTATTATTATTATTATTGTTCAGTAGTTTTATTTTTATAACGTGCTTTCACTTCACTACTGAGCGCAGCTCTATGTGCCTTGGGTATGTGCTGTGGTTTGCTGTGATGCTCTTATGGTTAATGTATTGAAAGTGTTTTGCGTAGGATATGTGCAGTGCCCAGTAGTGCAATTTTCTGTATGTTATATATATTTGTAAGTCCTGGTGTTTTTGTTATGTATTTGTCTGAATATTTTTTTTATTATACCTAAGGCACCTACTATGATAGGAATTGTTTCTGTTTTTAGATTCCACATTCGAGTTACCTCTATTTCCAGGTATTTGTATTTTGAAAGTTTTTCCATTTCTTTTCGAGAAACGTTGTCATCTGCTGGTATTGATACATCTATTAGAAAACATTTTTTTCTTCATGATCTTTGACAACTATATCTGGTCTATTTGCCTTAATTTCTCTATCTGTGTGTATTGGCATATCCCAGAGTATGGTTGCTTTCTCGTTTTCTGTGACCTTTTCTAGCGTGTGCTTATACCATCTTTTTTTCTGTTGTTATTCCATAGTGTTGGCATAGCTTCCAGTGTATATAGGTCCTAGCTCTGTCGTGTCTGTGAATATATTCCTTCTTAGCCAGGACTGGGCAGCCAGAGATAATATTTATTATTATTATTATTATTATTATTATTATTATTATTATTATTATTATTATTATTATTATTATTATTATTATCATTATCATTATTATTATTTTTATTGTAGTAGTAGTAGTAGTAGTAGTAGTAGTAGTAGTAGTAGTATTAGTAGTGGTAGTAGTAGTAGTAGTAGTAGTAATAGTAGTAGTTGTTTCTATTAGTACTATTTTATTGTCATTGCACGACCTCTAATGCTGGAGATGCACTGCGGTGTCAGCTGTTCACTACCAGTGAACTAAGGCAACAGCCCTTACTTTTAGAGCACTATCCGGATTATTCGAGCAGTTCCAAGCAGTGCTGTTTTCTGCAACTGCTCCACCCTTATTGCAGCCCCTATTTGTTTCCTGTATTTCTCAAGATTTTGTGCTCACTATTCCCAGGACTCCGACAATTATTGGTACTACTACCACCTTTTTTTATCGACCATAACTTCTTAACCTCCCCCAACTAACCTGTCATATCTATCGACTTTTCTTTCTTCATTATCACATACCTAGTTGTCAGCTGGACATGCTATATCTATGATCCAGCATAGTTTATTTGCTTTCTCAATTAACACTATATCTGGTTTCGTATTCTCTATCTCATGGTCGCAATGAAGCATAAAATCCCATAGTATATCTCATTATCCTTTTCGATGATGTCTTCAGGTTTATGCTCGTACCACGTATTTGATGTGTCAAGTCCCTACTTGCTGCAAAGTTTCCAATTGACAATCCTTGCTATATTTTAATGAAGTGTCTTATATTCTTTCTGGGCTAGTGGCGTACATTGACTGGTAATATGCCGTACGGCTTCACCATTTTGACCACAAATTCTGCACTTATCACTTTCTGATGCATCGTCTATTTTGTATTTGATGCAAATTATTATTATTATCATTATTATTTGCTGTATGTTCTTCGCTTCGGCTTTTAAAAGCTTGTTTTGTTTTTGTTGCAAATAGGTTGTCTAGTCTAATTTTCTTTCGACAATTTGTTGAATAAAAGTCCCAATTTCACAGTGTGGTGTGGAGGACAATAAGACTGGGACCAATCATAACCTTTAGTGTCTAAAATTGTGGTGATACAAACAGTAGCACGCAATATACTGCATGAAATGTCGGAGAGAAATTGATTTATCTAAGACAATGGATATGAGCGACTCCTGTTATCTTAACTCAAACATCTCACAAGCATGATTACCGTCGGCAACAGTGAGAGATGAATTCGAGGAAAATAAAAACAGGTCCAACGAAAGCTGCAACAAAGGCAGCAGCAGCAAGCAGCATCAATACCAGCAGCGGTCACAGAAATACCAACATCTACAAGTTCAACAATAGTGATATTCTCAACAATGCTAACTATGATGAGCAGCAACTGTATCAACAAGAACGACAATGAAAAGCAACGATATCGTTTAATATCAACAGGAGACGGACGTATATGAATAATAGCTATGACGGCAAAGCAATGAAATATTTTTCGTCCACCCTAAAGAGACGGAGTAATGCCTGACATGCAGAGCACAGCTGTAATTACAGGTGACATTTTATTATCACCTGTCAGGAAAGCGGTGCTGCTTCAATGAGTGTCGACAACGCCCGACACCTAGAAGCTGTAGAACACAATCAAGTGCAATTCTGATTAGATCCTCCATAGTTCATATGCACAACGGGAAAATGTCCTTCACGCAGGGCATTTCGGAAGGAGGACGTATCGTGTTAAACCGCAGTGAGTTCCACGTGGGTTGGACGACAGAGGATATTAACTTATGTTGTGTTGGATAATTTTTGATTTTGAAGTACACTGGAAACCCTCCTTTCAGTCAAATCTGAGAATATGGAAAAGATGCGAAGAAACCTCAGTTTTCGATAGGGAAAATTAAAACAAAAATAAACTTTCACAATGAATATTTAGAAACATGCACCACTTCTAAACAAACCTTCTAAATTTACTACACAATAAAGACAGCACCATGTGCTTGGTAGTACAAAGAAATACTCTTTGCAATCACCTTCAACATTTCCCTCCTAAACATAACAGAAGTACCTGCAAAGACAAGCACACACTCAGCATGAACAAAACACACCCACCAAAAATGTTGTACCGATATTCAATTGTAAGGTAAAGCTACGCATATGTCATATGCAGTGAGAAGGTTGCTGGACACTGAATGCATCTTTCTCAGTAGATTATTACATTTGTTAACCGGAATTTGAGAGGAGAAATCATCAAAAAACAATCTTGGGTAGCCCTATACAATGGCTATTATAGCAGAGTCGATAAGATTTTGTGAAAAATTAAGGATAGATATGTCTAAACTGGAACAACAGCAAATTGGAAATCTAGAAGAGGCGCTGCAGAAAGACGTACTGGGCGAGAGATTAGCTCTTGGCCAAATAACAGTGAATGATAGAGTACGGTCTTAACATGGTAGCAATGTGATAAGTAATTTAGTGTTGGACAAATAAATAAACAAGATGATCGATACTAGAATGAATCTGAACATAGGTCTGCTCGAGCAGTAAATCAATTGTTGTCGAATAAGAAAGTATTGAAGAGATGATATGTAATTGTAGTTATTATCGATAATTAACTATTAAGGCTTGGGTATTTCGTTTCCTAATTTCTGTCCGAGGTGAGCTGAAGGGATAGTAATTTGAATATGGGGTAGATATGTTCAGTATATTTGTATACATTCCTCTGTTTTTGGAAGTAATTTACTTGCTTTTAGCATAAAGCTTGGACGTTTGCCTATCTGTGACTACTTCTCACACAACAGACTATGTATATGTTGGTATTGCTGTTGACCATAAAACCTGCTGTAGTGGGCTAAGTGAATAGAAACGGTTAAAACGAGATTAGATCTAAAACAGGGTTTGCGTATTTCTAAACACATGCAGTTCTCACGTTAGAGAATGGCACACCAAAGACTCACTGCGTTTGAGAAGAAAGAATTCCATCGGTGTTTAACAATCTTCTCAATCCTGATATTTGTAAAAGAATTACTTCAATCATCATACATATTTGTGTCGTTTCTTTAAAATTATAGCAAAGACAAATATAACAATATGGGCAGAATTTCCTGATATATGAAGGTACTTTTTTTTTCAGTAGAATTCTACCATCCAATTTTATAAAAATTAAGCAATTTACGAGTGCATATCTTCAAGGAACATAATAATTTTCAAACATCGATATAATTCCATCTTATGTTCACTGAATATTATTCTTCTATGTAATTATTGATGTAAATTATTGCGAAAATTTTTATTGATACATATTGTCAATGTACATGCAGTAAATTCCATCGAGAGAAGATCAAAACGAAAAGTATCACTTAGATCAACATTTAGTTCCCTCTGCTTTTATAATGAATCACATATCAAGAAAATTTGCTCTAAAACATGTTGCGAAATAACTAGTTATAGGGACAAGAAAGGTCGTATATTTAAGAGTTAGGCTTTACAGTTTCGAGCCTCCAGGCTCAATCTTATTGCGTGACACACCGGGTAAATTTATTTTGGTTTAGTGCCAGTATTGCCATTGCTTTATCAGTAAAACTCGGTTGGCGGTAGATACAAAGAAATGCGTTGTATATTTACTTATATGTATAGTCATGTGTTTTTGTTGTATCCTCCTATGTGATTGAACGTTTCAATAAAAGTCTCCAATGTATATCTGGTTGGGATATGAGCATGCAACTAAAGCGCGTGATCTTGGTATTTCAGCGTGGCCATGGATTAACAACTGAAGTCAGGAGGAGAATAAAATAGTAAAAGAATCTAAGTCTAAGCATATCAGAGAAATATTAAATGATCACACAAACTTCTATAAATAACACCTAAAATTCCCGCCCCATAAAGTACGAAATCAACACAAGGTTTTCTGCTATATATATAATCGCTATTTTCTAGGGACTTAGAAACAAGGCAGTAACCTAACTAAAATGATGTTTCGGAAATTCAGTAACGTTCTCAAAGTTACGTCGTGATATTTTATTACTTTACTATTTAATTTGAATGTATATCTCCCCAGTATCAGCTATGATATTTATACGAGTAAGGCAAATCAAATAAAATCTAGTCTCGTACGAGCATATTGTTATACTGAAATTAGGGATGAATGATAGTTAACCACACTGATTGTCCGCAATATATCTCATTTATGAATGCGCAATAAATTTCAATATATAGGTCGCATATTATAGATTGACTGTTTCAACTTTCTCTTTAATATTTCAAATCTTTTGAACTTTAGTGTCACCATATATTGTAACAATACTTTAATTACACCTAATATTTTTATTAGGATATTGCGGTAGTTGCAAAGATTCATATCCAATGTTATTTTGAATTAGTGACTCAATAAGAGGTATTGTTTTCATCAGTAAATGGAAAACTAGAGATTACACTCGAATACTCAAATTAAAGTATACCATCATGAAATCTGATGCGGGCTATGTTATTAGAAAGATATTGCTCGACTGAATGCTTAAACTGAAGCATGATTAAAGGCCAACATTTCTTTGTCGTTGGTCTCCTTAGCTAAAACTGACCAGTACCAAAGTAAAAGTATACAATCACATATTTACGAGAACTATATAAGTCTTTGAATTAAACGGTAACAAAGTATTATTTGTAAATTCTGATTATATCTTTTGTTTTCAGCGGAAAAAATCCATCGATCGTTGCGTCTAAGTATATGCTTTAATTGACTCATAGCCTTCAAGATTCAAATGCAGAAAAACTTTCCTCCTCATACGCCACTCACCATTTCAGTCTTAGGGACTCATATTGCCGCACGTTAGCATAAACACCCGATCAATTCCTATGAAAGCGACCCAGTACAATGTCAAACAGAAGAGGGTTAGAGGTAGACAGTTACATAATTTTTTACGTTTGATTAAATATCTTTTGTCTTTTTAGCGTGAGCTTCGCGTGCCTCTTCTTGAAGGCCCAGTTTTTCAACCATAAACCTGAATTACTGAGTTACTTATATTTATAATAATAAAAAAAAACACTATTAATATCCACTATACATGGGAAGGTGCAATAGCTATTGAGCTCGAAAATGTGTTTAAAATCAATAAAATATATAGTTGTCAAACAATTGTAGAACAGGTCTATTTTTATGGCATGTTATTTTAAAACTACTTGTGAAATATCATCCGATGAAAGAGAAAAAAATATTAATTAAGTACAGCAGATTATTTTAATCAAACAAAACCTGTGTTGCTTAGTGCTTTAATATCTAAGAGTTATTATACTACCCTATCACACATATACCACTCTTTTAGAAATATGCACGAACTAGTGCCACAACAAAAATTACTCTGTTCGATGCAGCTTGTGAAGATAGTTAGTTTTTATTGGATGTTATTATTTTAATTGGAGGTCTCATTTACAGAACTAATGTATCACATTCTAAGACCACGGGACACTGAAATTTAAGCCAAACATTCGTGAGTTCTGAGTTTGTTGCTGAGTACTTCTGCTTAAATGGGAAAATATATGCGTGTATCATTATTCTTATATTCATATTTTACCACCACCTAGGCATATATATATATATATATATATATATATATATATATATATATATATATATATATATATATATATATATATATATATATACATACATACATATATATATGTATATACATATATAAATATATATGTAAATATATATGTTGATTTTTGTTTATTTTTTATGTGTCTCGACCATACGTGCACTGATGAATAAAAGATGCAGCTTACAACATTGCTGCATTAATTATGAAACCAGTGGTTTGCCGTTAAGTTAAATGTTTTTAGGAGGTTAATTTTTGAAAGTTGCATTCCCTCGCTTTCGGTAAATATGTGCTTATTTTTTGGTAGTTTTCACTTATTTAGTCCCTCTAAGCGTGAGGCATTACTATATAGTAATGCCCTTATATAAATTATATATATTTATGGAAAAAAACGATGGTTTTTTTTTCCTTATGGGGTTTTTTCACGCTGACTACTTGATAAATTCTTATAAAGATTTTATCCTATATTATATTATAAATAATTTTAGAATATATTCAGTGCTAAATATTATTCTGTAAAAGCACGTGTTACCGAGATACAACTGGATAAAGCCAGACTCTTTCACGGATATATAAGGATGAACAGAATTCATCGTACTTTGTTGGGTACATCGGGGTATGCTGATTTTTGTTTATTTTTTATGTGTCTCGACCATACGTGCACTGATGAATAAAAGATGCAGCTTACTACATTGCTGCATTAATTATGAAACCAGTGGTTTGCCGTTAAGTTAAATGTTTTTAGTAGGTTAATTTCTGAAAGTTGCATTCCCTCGCTTTCGGTAAATATGTGCTTATTTTTTGGTAGTTTTGACTTATTTAGTCCCTCTAAGCGTGAGGCATTACTATATAGTAATGCCCTTATATAAATTATATGTATATATATACATATATATATATATATATATATATATATATATATATATATATATATATATATATATATATATATATATATGCATGTATGTATGTATGTATGTATGTATATGAGTATATGCTTATATCATATTCTTTGTATTTTGTGGCTGACTGCCAATACGAAATGGGGGTACCAGCGGAAAATCTCCTAAAATATGATGAAATAATGTTTTCAAGGTCCATTTCAACCAATTTGAGTATCGGCATGTTTTTATTTTATTTTTAGGTATTTATTTATCAATAAAATTATGTGTGTAGAATATATAGCTCTAAATTACTAGAAAACATCCAATATATCATATAAATCTGCCATATGATATCAATACATTGATTAAATGAAATTGTGCCATATTATCTCCTAACATTTGCTGAACAAGCTGTTCAGTTAATTGGGCAATATTTTTCCATGCATTACCATTATTCGTGCATCGGGTATTGTGATGATTCTATAATTCTTACACTGCGAGGTTAATACGAAGCTGTGAAAATGACGGACAGCGTTTAGTAAGGCTGTCATGAACGGGAATTGTGTGCATTGGTTTCGCGAACCTTATGAGCTGAGAGTTGAGTAAAGTCTCACATTCTTATGAATGTTTTACATATCACATACCTAACGAAGCAATACCTACGTCGCGATTTTAGATTTTACCTGCAATAATTGTAGCTGTAATTGATAAACCATTTGTCTCTTTGTAGTGTGTGCGCGTCTGTCTGTCTGTCTGTATGCGTGAGTTTGTAATGTACACAGTATAAGCATACGAGCTACTAATTCTTTATTCCTCCGAAGACACCGGTCTACGCAGCTTTTATAATACACATCGTATCTCCAATCAATCCTAAGGCTCTGAGTACATGGTCTGTTCAGTTTGTAAGGTAAGAGACTGGTGCTCTGAAATCACTTTGAAAAAAGATAAGAAAAAGATCCATTTTCCTTCTTCTCGCCACGAAGTTCGTTTTGCTATCCCGATAGGACACCATGAGAAAGAGCATATGGTTTTAATAACTTTTACTGAAGAATCACAATTTTGTTTGCATTTATGTATTCTAATCAAATATATCTAAAACGTCACATTTTCATGTTGCTATGGATATATCCGAAATTAATGTGGAGTTTATAGAACTTGCAGTTTATCATCTGCTGCTTTGTACTTAGCGTTGTTATCTGATATAAAACCTCAGCAGGTGATTCTCAAGTCTTTCATGTTGTTTCAATCAAATTAAAATCCGTATTCGAACAAACTAAGGCGGTTTCATTTGTGATTAACAACCTCAGAAAGAAAGGAATACTTAAGTATCATGGCTGGCTGGAAATCTATAGCCTATCACAAAAGCTAGAACAGAGAAATATACGATGACAACAGGAAAAGTTCCTCGAGTACGTTTGGTTTATAGACTAGGCCAATTAGAAATTTTCTTTGCTCCCGTGTTATGGATAAAATAACGTGTGTGTATGACGGAAGAATGTATGAGAGAGAGAGAGAGAGAGAGAGAGAGAGAGAGAGAGAGAGAGAGAGAGAGAGAGAGAGAGAGAGACAGACAGACAGACAGACAGACAGAGAGGGAGAGAGAGAGAGAGAACTGAGGGAGGAAGTTTGGAGGTAATTAGTCTGTTTGGAAAAGAGTATTATATGCACGCATGCTTCTAAATGGGAAATGTGATAATGAGAATGTTTGGGATGAGAAAAGATGATGTGTGGATAAGATCGGAGACGAAAGTAAGAAATAAAATCAAAGAAGTAAAATGAAATTCGGGTGAAATGATAGATATGGTTCTAAGGAGTAGTTGAAGTGTAAAAAATTATAAGTCGATGTATGTAAGAAGGATTGAATATAAAAATAAATGAAAAATGAAGTCCAAAAGTGGCAAGTACCAATCATTTCAGTGCTCAAAGTATTAGGTCAAACGTTCCTTCATTCAATAGGGTAGAGGAAAAAAAGTATCTTCTGTTTTAAAGAAACATAATGCAAATCAGAGTTATCTCGTTTGGGAAATGATTTTTCGGTCAGTTTGTCATAATTGTTAGTATTTAAACCTATGGATAAACCTCGGTAAATGAAAAGCATAAAGGATGTTCCAGTAAATGAAAAGCATAAAGGATGTTCCAGTAAATGAAAGGCATAAAGGATGTTCCAGTCAATATCTTTCCATCATGATTTACGCATCCGAGAATACCTTGAGAATATGTCACTAATTTTAAGATGCCAGGTTGCAATTTAAAAATAGTTTCCCAATACGATTATATTTGCAGATTATTCTCAAGAAATGACCACGCGCTTATAAAACATTATGAACGCTTATGGTAGGGAGTTACAGCTTGAAGATATCTCTACACGATATTTTTCTACACAATATCTTACTATGGATAATACTCCTCATAAATTTGAAAACGTTTTACAAGAGACTATCTACAAGTTAACATTTAAGTGACCAACAAACGAATAGTAGTGCCATCATGAAATGTAATTCTATCGCCAAATCAGATATGCAACTTCTATGATAAGGTTCCTTCAGTTGATATGTCTATGCGGAAATGTTGTGAAAGCTGTAGATTCCATCCATTCCTGCCTCATTTAATTTCAGGAAACATTTATTACCAAGAAATTTTGATCTTAAAATATATCCTGCAATCCACAATAGCTTGCCAACATTAACAATACTGAGACAGAAAATGAAGATCAATGTGTAAAGAATATCTATGTATCTATGTATGAATCTATACACACATTGTTATCTGTCAAACGTTCCCTAGTTACTCGCTTACCTCTCTCCCTTTCTGTAAATTTTCAACCAAGTGAAGATGATTATATAGAAAATTTTTTACTGACCTTCATAAACACTTATCCGCTCCACTTTTTACTCTTTTTATTTGCTTTGTCTCAATTTTCTTGCTCTCTTTCTCTTTCACTATCTCTTATTTGATAACTTTCAATTTATCTATATTCACGGGATAAATTGTTGTTCGTTTTCTTTCTTAATTATTTTCATAAGGGTTCTTCCTGTACCTCTCCTTATACACACACACAAACACACATGCGCGCACAGATGCACAGACATATATATAGATAATCAGATAGATAGATAGATAGATAGATAGATAGATAGATAGAGAGAGAGAGAGAGAGAGAGAGAGAGAGAGAGAGAGAGAGAGAGAGAGAGAGAGAGAGAGATAAACGTAATTTCTTTCCCAAGTAAAATTGCGTTTCATATCTGAAGCAGCCATGAATCTATTGGAAGATATACAAGCATGAAATGTGAGTACACTCCAACTAATAATGGAAACAGCGGTATGCAAATGAGATTATAACATAATTTCTTTTACTTTGTCATTTTATTTTCATATTACTGCCCTGTACTCAGATGATGCTTTGTTCTGAAGCATGCAAGTATTAAGTTATAACAGGTTATTAGTATCGCTATACCTGAGCGAAATAATATTTATCATATATGTGTTTGAGGGAGGTGTTTGTTTGTGTGTGTGCACTTCTGTGGCTAGAGAGACAGATAGGTAGACTTACACACCCACACATATATACATATATGTATGCACGTATGTATGTATGTATGTATGGATGGATGGATGGATGTATGTATGTAACATGTATGCTTCAGTCTACCAGAAGATTACAGACTGGAAAAATCAAATGTAATCAGGCTGCATAGTTATGAAGATTACACTCAGCAACTCGTGATCTCAGTATCAATTCTACTACATAATATCATTTACCATATCACGTATCAAATAAAGTCTTCTTTAAATTACACACTCTTCATAAAAAAAAAGGTCTCTTTCCCTCAATATTTTGTTTAAGTAATTTCGTATAAATTTTCTCCCCAGGTTATTGTTTAAGTTTACTATGCATTCTTCTTATACTTCCTTAATAGCTTACTATATTTCTTCCCTAATACCTCGTCTCCTGTTCCTAACATGAACAAGATTTTCCTTTCGTATTTTGATGACAACATTCACCTTGTTTTGCTGGATATAATGGAAAGTACCAGCTGCCTACAGCCTACTGACTAAGGTAACACTTGTTTACTGATCTTGCTTCAAGAACGCTGCAGAGAACGCTCGCAGTTCCAAGGGTTAGTGAATTTTGTAGGTGTTCTTTTTTTTACATTTGTACCAATATTTTGGATCCATGTTTGTTGTTGAGTGCTCATACTTCTGAAGGCGTCAATCAATATTGGCATCACATCCAATCTTTACATTGCCCACAACCAGCGTATTTCCCACTTTATTTCATCGTAATTGTTCAACAACCTGTGTATTATTATTGTTTTACATCTCAGAGAACGCGGCTTTGTTTCCTGTTTCATTCTTTGAGAGTGGACAGCAGTGTGTTGCCAGAAGTCTCCCATGGCCTCGTTGAACTTTCACTATTTCCTTGGTTGCAGGGAGGTTTATAAAACCTTTGATTCCATATTTTTGCTTGACTTTTCTAGCACGTTTCGTCTTAACATTTAATCCTCTAGCATGTTCACGAGAACTGATAGATCCGCCTGCAAAAGTTCGAACTCTTTTGTGTTGCTACTTTGCACTTAGGAGGTTTGTTGATATGGTTACTCCTTTTCTGTGTCGTCCTGATACCTAATTGAGCAGTTAAAACATTAGCAGTGGAATAGATTATATTATTTAAGGTTGTTAGTTCATTTTCTTTATTTATTAAGATCTATCTAAAAGCAACAACATTATATATCATGACTGTATTGTTATTTTTTATGTTGTTTGAGTGCTTTGGCAGCGCTTCTCAATTGATAATGTCAGTAAATTCATTCTTGCTGAGTACTGTCATAACTTCTTTTGCTTCGGTGATCTTGTCTTTATTATTCATCTCAAATTCTGTCATATCTATTCTGGCGGTTTTGACATAGGTCTACTTTCTCCACTTTTTTACCATATCTGTTCTTTGCTATTTTTTCACAGCTTCTTTTTGACGTTCGGTTTATACACTGGGTTCTGTGCATCTGTTACCTATTTCATCTGCATTTGGTCTACCGTGAAATAATTGTCGCCTAATTTGGCTAATTTCAGTGTCAGTTAACCTTTTATTCTTAATGATGTCTCTACGTACGTTGCTTAATTTATTTACGGCTATGTATCTGCATACTCCGTTGCCTCCTAAGTTTCTCCATGAAGTGTATGTTTGTACAATAAGATTATTCTTTGGGTTTACTTGGCCTGTATAGAAAGCTTTCAACACATCTATATAATCGTCTGTAGTCCATTTCATGCGTGTTGCTGTAAGTGGTGTCGCTACAGGTCTAGGGTTAGGGTTATCCTGGTTCTTGTTACTTCCTTTCTTAAGAGTTAGTTCCAGCAGCAGACTTTTCGACCCCACTCTGGTTCCCGACCGGGTAACACGGTCCTTGTCCCGGGTGATGACCGATCCGGCATGAGATTTGGCTCGTCATTAAAGCATAGACGATAACAATAGGAGACGGTTCTGCTTGTTCGAGGTTGACTTTTTGACACGACACAGCATCTTTGTTCTCCGAATGGATATATTTGTCGAAAATTGCCTTTTCGTTGGTAGCTATGTTTCCGGGCATAACTGGTTGATAATGTTTTAAACTGAGTGAACAGTTTTGCTCCTTTTATATTCGTTTGTGGAAAGTCGCCTTATTTCTGTTTGGTTCGGCTTCGCTCGTGACACGTGTTTTTATTCTATTTTCTGTTTGTGCACGTGTATGTCGTTTAAGCATTATTTATGCTGCTTCTAACATTTAGCATGCGCACATGGATGTGTAGGCATTTGTAAGCATAGTTAATCCTTACGTACTTACTGTGTAATTGGTGTGGCTGGAGTGTTTTTCCAGGGATGCTGGAGCAGTATGTCACATTGAGATATCACATATTTAAGAAAGAAATTACAGTGTATTTAACAAAAATCGTTCGGATTCTTTAGTTTCTTTGCTTTAGCGGAACTTTACCCATAGTTGGAACTCGAAGGTTTCCTTCCATTGCACCGATATTATTGGATTAAGTTTGTTTTGTGGAGAGATCTTACTGTACATTCATGTTGTTATTTTGTTATTTAGCCTATTATTACAATTATTATTATTATTATTATTATTATTATTATTATTATTATTATTATTATTATTATTATTATTATTATTATTGAGTCAGAGAGCAGTGCATGCCATCAAAGTGACACTGAGGTAAAATACAAGAAGCCCATTCTCGATCTCTATATGGAGATCTGGGACGAAATCACAAGCAGGGTGGCCTATCTGGGTGGCCGAGAGGGACAGCATTTCACTCATCAGACCACCCTATTTGCTGTCAATACCTACTGGATTTTCTAAGTGAAAGATTGAGTATATTATGCTTGGTACATCACGGATATGCACTGAAGAATTTCTTTGTTGTCGACCAATTGTGGATAACGTTTATGAGATTTGTTGCCACACAGCTCATTTGTTTTGCCTTTTCTTGCATGAAACTTGAACACGAATCTATACATGAAAATATTATTGTTAACAAATTAGCATACAATTTAATCCGGCTGTTCGATATCACATTTCTTCGTTGCATTTTTCAATATATTATTTATATGTTCGCTCCTAATGTTGTTGAAGTTAAGAATATGTAATATAGTTTTTAATTAAATTGTTTTTCAAAAATATCCTTATTTTTTTATTATTAATCTTTCATTCTACTTTCATATTTTACTCATCATCTTAAGATATTTTAAAAGCAAAACATATTATTAGCAAAAATGAAAGAAACCTGTTTGTTTGGTACAAGTATTTCATAAAGGTTTTTGCATTATACTTCCACAATCTTTAGAAGCTTTGGTGTTATATTGTTTTAGATATTATGTTTTCTTCTGTGTTACCTTAATAAAATATCCCAAACTCTATTTATCTCAAGTGACTTTATTACTTCACTTCAAGTAAGAAATTTTAAAATTTAATATTAATTTCCATTCGTGACACAAGATTCTATTAAAATGCATATATTCATGCGCATGAAATTATCATATAAGGTTAACTTGTTTATTATCCATGCAAGACTTCTACTTGTCTGAAAACATATCTAACACCAAACAAGGCAACAGCATGATTATCTGCGATTGGGTCTGCAATATATCTGGAATGAGAGGTGACAAAGAACAATCACCTAACATTTTTTTCTATTTTATAGAATAGATATTTATTTTGTCTCACCTTAGGTATGGAGCAGCGAAATAACAAAATGCAATACAGAAGCTAATTGTTGTTTTGCTGGGAAAACTATATTGAAGTCTAAAATTCAGGTCTCTTGGGAAATTATATTTGACTAAATTAGCCAAACTATTTTCATTTAAGTTAAGTAAGTATAATAAGCCTGACGTCGAACTGACGAAAAATATGACAATGTAAATTGCATCTATTTCCCAATTGCCTCACCAAATGACTGTCTTTGAGAACTGGCTCAGGCACGTTTGCACCCAACATTCAGGTTATTATTAGTTTCGCTAATGCAAGAATACCAAATATATATTATAAAAAAGATTGTTTGTGTCTGTCTGTTATAACTTCAGTGTTTTTAATATACTTACTACAATAAATTTTACATTCCTGATCTCATAATTTGAAGAGTAACTATGGAATGAGAATGTGTTCTGACAAAGCCAATTCCATAGTAATCTGAATGAACAATGCGGTCTGTATGCAAATGTGAAATAACGAAATGAAGGGGTGCAGGAAAAACGATATTACAAATGTAAGATAAAATATGTTTAATAGAAAAATGAAACAGAAATATGGCAAAAATCAAAGTAAGTATATTCAAAGGAAAGACGAATTTGCTATATTTCGCAATTTATGTCGAAATCAATAAGCTATGAGTTAGTGTCAAAATAATCTGCACCCTCTCATTTAGTGTAATGATTATTGTCCATAGAACGTACGCGTTGTATATAAGAACATACCCTAGAGTGTATTTCCATAAATCTATACCTGATATTAGTAACTCTTGGTGTGTGGATAATCAGTTTTATTGAAACATTGTTTCTTTATGAATTTAAATAAAGATCTACGTTATCCTTAGGTTCCTCTCTTCTAGGATGATATATGTATGTATAATATTTATGTTATAAAGTGGAGGAAAGTCCCATGACTGTTACACGGATACAATAATTAAGATTTTCATAGAGTTATGCTCTACTCGACTTTATATGTGGATACATTCATGAGAAATTTCTGAATAATGTTTGCTCAAGAGAAGCAGAACTGAACTAAACCGAAAATGGAAGGCGTCGTTGTATCGGAAGAGCATGAGTACATGGTATATTACTTATGTAATTAGTTCATAGTAGTATATGAAATTGTAATACTTACAGATTCGACAACAGATGTAGCGGCCCCTGGTTTAGAGATTGTAGAGTTGAACTCATGATAGTAATATTCACGTTTCGATTCCTAGAGCATGTTACGCATTGTGTTTTTGAGCAAAACGCTTCATTTCACTTAGCTCTAGTTCACTCAGCTGGCAAAACAGAAGTAAGTCTTTGATGAACCCGCATCCCGTCCAGCTCAGTAGTGATATGTCTGCGACAGGGTCCAGAAACCCGGCTTTTATGTACTTCAGAAGACATGCCAAAGATTTAAGATCTTAGTATTCTCTGATACAGATATATCTTGTAACGCAATATGAATGCATGGTCGAGTTTTTAATGAGCAGAGAATGGGGCACTATAAATATGTGTGTGTATGTGTGTGTGTGTGTGTGGGTGGGGACGTACTAAAAAATTATCTTTTTTGTATGCAAAAGCAGTATTGGTGGTTGTCGGTCTTTTTCGTGGGAGATACGTTTAGGCATTTACGCTTGCAATGAGAATTATAAAGAACTATGAAGGAAATATTCATAGGGCCTTTGAAAATTGTGATAGTTTCCTTCATATGTAGATAGGGCAATGCAGGGTGTATTTTCATGATGTTGGCATTTATATTGTTTTGATAATTCTTAAAGTGACAAGACTGATATATGTTCTGTAGAGTAAGTGAAAATATGGAGAGGATTCATGGGATTCAGAAACACCAAGAGGAGGCCTGTAATAAGAGTATGATAACCAGTCAACATCAGGTATTCTAATATATAATTTAATAAGCAACAATCCTAGACAATATGGCAAAATGTTATAAATGTCAACGTAATTTTCACTATTATAAGTTTAATAAATGATTTTGTGCAGAAGCGTTTCATTCCGTGACTAAGTGTTGTAAAGTTAAATTATTTAAATACATCATTCAATGCTGAAATTGTTTTAACAACATCAAGATTATTGCAGTGGGATTTGAATGCTACAAATAAATTGCAGGATTGAATGTTGGCATACGAAACTAGAGAATACACAATTCATGTTAACCCCATGACAATGGATTTATTTTTTATCAGGCAACTAGGTTGCATTGACGGTGATCATCTCGGCTGCGATAAGCAGTTAGAGCACGACAATGGTTCGGCGTATATTTATGTCAACTGCTGTAACCAGTTTACGCCGGTGATTCATTCGTTTGCCAGGAATCGGCGACGGTAATCGCGCCGATTGAGGTCAGTATTTAGTGCGAGATAAAGTTCAGCGTATATATACGAAAACTACTTTAGACAAATATTATTTATTTACCTAAACTATAACACTGTGTAGGACGCTCATGTGGTATTATTACTAAATAAGATCACACGACAGCACAAGACAGATCAACTTCATGTATCTACACTCACGTGAATTCAAAAGTTGACTTTAGTGTGATAGAGTTCAAAACATCGTACCACACACCTTGGCATATTGTGAACAATGTTATCTAGTTTCCATTCTCTTTCCTATGGTTTTGCATACTATCCATATGTATGCAGCATTTGTCTTCTGGGGGGAGGTGTAGCAGTACGTACATCCATAGGTACGTACATCCATACGTACGTACATCCATACGTACGTACATCCATACGTACATACATCCATACGTACGTACATCCATGCGTACATACATCCATACGTACGTATGTAAGTACGTACGTACATCATTACGTACGTACACCCATACGTACGTACGTACATAGGTACGTACGTACATCCATACGTAGGTACGTACGTACATTCATACCTAGATACGTAGGTACGTACGTAAGTCCATACGTAGGTACGTACGTACATCGATGCGTAGTAACGTAGGTACACGCATGTACGTACGTAGGTACGTACGTACATCCATACGTACGTTCGTAGGTACGTACCTACATCCATACGTACGTACGTAGTACGTGCATCCATACGTAAGTACGTAGGTAGTACGTACATAGATACGTACGCACTTAGGTGCGTACGCACATCCATACGTACGTACGTACATCCATACTTACGTACGTAGGTACGTACGTACATCCATACGTACGTACATCCATACGTACGTACGTAGGAACGTACATACATCCATACGTACGTACATCCATATGTAGGTACGAACGTAAACCATACTTATGTACGTAAGTACGTACGTACATACATACGTACGTACGTAGGTAGTACGTATATCCATACGTACGTACGTAGGTACGCACGTACATCCATACGTAGGTACGTAGGTACGTAGGTACGTACGTACATCCATGGGTAGGAACGCAGGTACGAACGTACATCCATACGTACATACATAGGTTCATATGTACATCCATACGTACGTACGTAGTTACGTATGTGCATCCATACGTAGGTACTTACGTACAAACATACCTAGGTGCGTAGGTACGTACGTAAATCCATACGTAGGTACGTACGTACATCCATGCGTGGGAACGTAGGTACTTACGTACATCCATACGTACATACATAAGTTTGTACGTACATCCATACGTACCTACGTAGGTACGTATGTACATCCATACGTAGGTACGTAGGTACGCACGTACATCCATACGTACGTATGTAGGTACGTACGTACATCCATACGTACGTACCTAGGTAATACGTACATCCATACGTACGTACGTAGGTAGTACGTACATCCATACGTAAGTACGTAGGTGCGTAAGTACATACATATGTACGTACGTAGTTATGTAGTTACATACATACGTACGTACGTAAGTACATAGTACATCCATACGTACGTCCGTAGGTACGTACGTAGATCCATACGTACGTACATCCATATGTACGTTCGTACATCCATACGTACGTACGTAGGTACGTACGTAGGAACGTAAGTACATACATACATACGTACGTAGGTACGTACGTACATCCATACATACATACGTACGTACGTACATACATAATACGTAGGTACGTGCGTACATACATACGTACGTCCGTAGGTACGTACGAATATACATACGTACGTACATCCATACATATGTACCTATGTACGTACGTACATATATACATACGTACGTAAGTACGTACGTACATACATACATATGTACGTACATTCATACATACGTACGTAGGTACGTGCGTAATCCATACATACATACGTACGTAGGTACGTTCCCACGTACCCACGTGGGCACCTATCCACCTACCTAAGTATGGATGTACATACGTACGCACGCGGGTACGTATGTTTATGTATACGTACGTACGTAGGTACGTACGTACATCGATACATCCATGCATACGTACGTAGGGACGTACTTACATCCATACATATAAACGTAGGTGCGTACGTACATCCATACATACATACGTAGGTACGTACGTACATCCATACATATATACGTAAGTACGTACGTACATCCATACATACATACGTCGTTACGTACGTACATACCTACATACATACGTAGTTACGTACGTACTTACGTACATGCAAAGATATTCATTGCTGCTCGCCTATATATTTGATTCACAAGTATATCATCATTGCTATCAGTATCATCTGATTCTGTATTAAGAAAATACTCACTCTCCGAGATATCATCCGAACCGGAAGAAACAACTGGAGAGGTGGTGGAGCTTGGTGTAGCTTGACGCTACGACTATAAATTGGACGAAACACAACGCAACGACGAATTTAACACACCCAAAGTGGCAGGACCACTATAAATTCATATAAAACATCTAATCGGCCTGTCATTTAGCAGGTGGACTGATACTAACTCAGGTCACATATTCCAGGTCAGGCGGTGTGTGATTATGTCGACCGACTTAAAGCATGTACGTTGCGTGCGCAAATTTATGCCAACCGTTATAAAAGGGTTAATAAGGAATGTAGAGCGGGAAGTATATTAGAATTATCATTTAAGGTAAGTGACATTGGGTCTTGTCGCATAAATGCTGTCAATCTTATACTGTTTCGTTGTTCTGTTTACATTTCATGCCACATTATGAATTAATGATTCTTTCAAAACGATCTTAAAGAAAAGTAACGACTAGGCAATGATATAATATAGCTTGAAGAGTTCCAAATGTTCTGTAAGAGACCTTGCTTATTAATCGTTTATACATAGGACCATGTGTGAGTGTGTGTATTAAGAATATTGCAAAATGTTCGGGGTTTATGCTCCATAAAACGTAGACATTCCGTTTCCTATTTTGTGAAGAACCTTGTACATCCACTTTGGAAACAGAAGGTATGTGTGTAACGTCTCACTCACTTCAATACTCTATGTGATCTATTTCATGGTGTAATAGAATGTACATATATACGTATGTGCATATCTATCTATCTATATATAAATATAAATTGAAATTTAGAGGTAATACTTGACAATTGTAAGCACCTGTGTATTCCAGCTAGTGGTTGCGGTGAAAGAATAAATTGTAAATCCATTTTTTTTTTATTTACAATTTTATTTTTTATTTTTTTATTTTTTTTATTTTTTGGGATTTACAATTTATTTTTTTGTTTTGGATTTACAATTTATATATAAATATATATATATATATTTGTTTTGCAAGATTTTTGATGTGAAATCGTGTGTTGAAACAGATGTTGTTGTACTTGGGGATGGTCATATTGCCAGTTTAGCCAATAAAAACACACGCACTGTATATTTGGTGTTAATTTGCTTCAGCTTTATATTACATTAATCTTAATCTTATTTCGGCCAGAGTTCTTTCGTCACACTTCTGTGACCTCATCAGTGGTCCTTTGTTTCCTTCCTTCTTATGTGTGTCTCACCTTGCTAGATATCAGCCATTTTGTATTTTTCAAAATAGCTGATATCTAGCAAGGTGAGACACACATACGAAGGAAGGAAACAAAGGACCACTGATGAGGTCACAGAAGTGTGACGAAAGAACTCTGGCCGAAATAAGATTAAGATTAATGTAATATAAAGCTGAAGCAAATTAACACCGAATATACAGTGCGTGTGTTTTTATTGGCTAAACTGGCAATATGACCATCCCCAAGTACAACAATATATATATATATATATATATATATATATATATATATATATATATATATATATATATATATATATATATATATATATATATATATATATATATATATATATATATATATATATATATATATATATATATATATATATATATATATATATATATATATATATTTATATATATATATATATATATATAAGTATGTGTGTGTGTGTGAAGACGCAATGGCCCAGTGGTTAGGGCAGCGTACTCGCTGTCGGAGGATCGCGGTTGCGATTCCCAGACCGGGCGTTGTTTCTGTTTATTGAGCGAAAACACCTAAAGCTCCACGAGGCTCCGGCAGGGGGGGGGGTCGACTCCTGTTATACGCTTTCACCCCAACTTTTTCTCACTCTTTCTTCCTGTTTCTTGAGTTAAGCTGCGATGGACTGGCGTCTCGTCCAGCTGGGGGGGGGGGGACACATACGTCATGGAAACCGGGCCCATGAGCCTTGCTAGGCTTTCAAAAAGCGAGGAAAAAAATATATATACATACATACAAACATACATATACATATACATATTTATAAATTATACAAGAATAAGGGCAGGGAATCGTCAATTAGTAATAGAATTAATAATTAACAATTTTGCCAAGTAGTTCAGTATGAAAAAAACGGCGTCGCATGGCCAGAAATTACCGTGAATTTTTTTAGAGACACTTTCAGATTTATCAGAATATTGGGCTGATGAGACGGAATAGATTAATATCTTAACCGCGAAACGTTCGTATCCAATTAACTAAAGGCAGGTTTGTTTTTGCTTTTCACTCTGGTTTTTTGTTCTATGTGCGC
This sequence comes from Octopus bimaculoides, assembly GCF_046866305.1. Taxonomy (NCBI): domain Eukaryota; kingdom Metazoa; phylum Mollusca; class Cephalopoda; order Octopoda; family Octopodidae; genus Octopus; species Octopus bimaculoides. Next base: position 161,619,125 of record NC_142929.1, on the reverse strand, counting down.
CATAAATATCGCCATCCATTTAGAGAAAAATTTGTAGTTTAGAATCAGTAGTTTTTTGACTGCTATTTCTAAATTTTCAGTATGTTGGAGAAGCAACTCAATGCTAATCCCTGTATATTTACGATGATATACATATTTATATGTATATTTGCCTTTAGAACTTTAGAACTTGAAATAAGACACAACCATTTTAACTGACCTGAAATTGTTATTTTATACACAAAATGTATGTTTTGCGTTAACAATGCATCTTAATTATTTGTATATTTTGAAATAGCGACTGATTAAGTGTCGTTTAAAATGCTTTCCTGATGCACATTATACATCTCTTGATAGTGTTACATATTTTTTAAATGAAAAATTCCATTTCGAAAGGGATATAAATCATTGACTGGAATATTTGCATCAGTTTTGGAGCGAATACATTTTAAGCATTAGAATTATTTGGAATGTAATATTATTGGAAGAAATACTAATTTTCAGATACCTTGTAATTCGTGTTGGCATTGATTTTTCAAAATTATTAAAACGACCAAAAAATTGTTTATAATTTAATTGAGATAAAATAAAATTAATTTTGTTTTGTTTTTATCATATTAGAAAATATGAATGAGACTTTTATGAGAAAAATACATTATAAATTTTGGTATGTGTTTCACTAAATTTTCACAAAGCTAATTAAAGTTATGTCACCACAGCATAAGCAATAACAACTAAAATGAAGAAAGGGAAAAAAATACAGAAAATTGGCTAGTAATGGATGCTGTTTCACGATAACTGAAAAATTTACAAAAAATATTGATTGAAAATACTGCAACAAAATTTCTGTCTACTATATTTGAATAATGTAGATTAAATATTTGCTTTAAAAATTAAAAAGAGAAAAGTGAATCAAAGAAGAAAATAGTTTCTTCTGCTTAATCATAATCATCATAAGGATGTGTTGAGTGAAAATCCGATCTAAAGTTTAATTTCAAGCACTTTTAAGTTTCTTTTCGGTGAGATGGAGAAATTAAATTTGCTAAAAATATAAAGATGTCTTTATTTTCGATATAATTTTAGAATTTATTTCCATATTACGGCATATCTCTCTTTTTTGTTTGCATATATGTGCAATATGTATTAATTGTCCAGGTAAAAATGAGTACGCACACACACATGTGCCATACTAAGTAGGTAATAAAATGGCGAGCAGTATGAAGAAATTTTGATGTACTTCCATGTATTTATATGAGAAATATAATTCTAGCCTCAGAGTGTAGTATTAACCTGTTATTATCACTCAGGCCTCTCAGATCAGCAAACAGGAAGAAAGAGTGAGAATGTTGCGGCGAAAGAGTACAACAGGGGATGCCCCCCCCCCCCTGGCGGAGCCTCGTGGAGCTTTAGATGTTTTCGCTCAATAAACACACATAACGCCCGGTCTGGCAATCGAAACAGGTGACAGGTATTTACAACAACTGTACTCGTTTCACCGTTAATACATTGTTCTTTCTACAGAAAATCAAATTGAGAGACTAACAGCTTAATAGACAGAAAAAAGACACAGAGATTAAATAGTATGAAATTAGTTTCTACGATTGTAAATAAAAATACGAACAGTGCCAATAAGACACATAAACACAGTATAAGTAACATAGCTTGAATATGCATTAAAAAGTAAGAACATTGAAATAAACTATAACAAGGTCAAGAAGTGCAACAATAGTGCTAGCAAAAATACATAACAACAACAACAACAAACAGTGCGACCATGAGATAGAGAATAGGAGGCCGGACATAGTCTTAATAGAGAAAGAAAACAAATTATGCTGGATCATATATATAGCATGCCCAGCTGACAACAAGGTATGCAATAAGGAAGAAAGAAAATTTGAGAGGTATGACAGGTTAGCTTGGGAAGTAAAGCAGTTCTGGTAGATGAAAATTGTAGCAGTAGTACCAATAATTGTGGAGCCCTGGGAACAGTGAGCAAAGATCTCGAGAAGATCGTGGAACAAAGAGGGGCTGCAATAAGGGTGGTGCATTTGCAGAAAACAGCACTGCTTGGAACCACTCGAATAATACGGAATATGCTGGAAAAATAATAGGTGTTACCTTAGTTCACTGGTAGTGAATATCGGACACTATAGCACATCGCCAGCGTTAGAAGCTGTGCAAGGGCAATGATAATAATAATAATAATAATAATAATAATAATAATAATAATAATAATAATAATAATAATAATAATAATAATAATAATAATAATAATAATAATCTCTGGAAATGATATAAAATCAAGAAAAAGCAGGAAGATCGTGAGGAAATATGGACTCTCAACAAGAGAAGAACTAATGTCAGCGAATGAAACACTGAAACAGAAAGTTCAAGCGAAGGCTCAGAGAATACGCAGATTTGAGAAAAGAATCAGATTCTACAGGCAAAATAAGATGTTCAAATCCAATGCTAAATCATTTTACAGGGAAATAGGGAAAGAAAAAATAACCATTGAAAACCCACCCCCAATGGAAGAAGTTGAAAGCTTCTGGAAAGGGATCTGGAGTGATGAGAAACCATACAATGAAAATGCAGACTGGATTAAACGCACCCAAGATGCCTACAAAAATCTACAAGAACGGGTATGGGAAGACATCACAGTCGCTGACCTAAGGAGGGCACTAACGAAGGCTCATAAGTGGAAATCCCCTGGTACTGATAGAGTACCAAATTTCTGGCTCTCATCACTCTCGTCCGCACACAAAATCTTAGTAGTACTATTTAATAGTATTATGAAAGACCCAGAAAAAATTCCCCATTGGATGGCAAATGGTATTACTTACCTCCTCCCGAAAAATAACGAAACCAAAGATCCAAAAAACTACCGGCCTATAACATGTTTGTCTACTACCTATAAGATTTTGACATATATTCTAGTGGAGAAAACATATACGTTTATGGAAGAGAATAACCTTTTTCCCACTGAACAAAAAGGATGCAGACGAGGCTCATACGGATGCAAAGATCAGCTCTTAATTAATCGCATGATCCTTGAGAACTGCCATAACAAGCGCAGAAATCTCAGCTCTTCATGGATTGATTATAAAAAAAGCCTTTGACAGCATACCGCATTCGTGGATTCTGAAATCGCTGGACATTTTCAAAATTTCTCCTGTGATTTTAGATTTTTTAAAGTATAATATGTCCCTATGGAACACGAAGCTGCAATTATATCATTCTAATGGAGTATTGCACTCAAACAATATTTGCATAAACTGTGGCATTTTCCAGGGTGACTCGCTCTCACCACTAATTTTCTGCATAACACTGATACCACTCTCAAGTGAACTGAATAGAACAGGGTATGGCTATAAAATTGACAACAAGAAAATAAGCCATCTATTTTATATGGATGATTTAAAGCTATATGGCAAAGATGATGAAGAGCTTCAGGGACTATTACATACTGTGAAAGGATTCAGTGATGATATCGGGATGGAGTTTGGCCTTGAAAAGTGTGCCAAAGCCACTTTTAAGAAAGGGAAACTAGTAAAGTCATGTTCAATAGAATTAGATGTCGAAACAGTAATAAAAGAACTTGAGCATTTTCATTGTATGGACAATATGTCAGCATTATAAAATCAAAAGCGCTGACAAATGGTATAAACACAAATCCTGAAGCTGTGACTGAGGGAGAAAATGTATCGATTCTCTGGGACTTCCCCGTACATACCGACAATACTATAAAAGCTAATAAACCGGATATTATCATAAAAGATCAGACAAAGAAGACGTGTTTATTAATTGACATGAGTATTCCCTGTGATCATAATATAGCGGCGAAAGAATTTGACAAGATCAGTAAACATAAAGACTTCTGCATTTTCATTGTATGTTTTCTCATCACTCCAGATCCCTTTCCAGAAGTTTTCAACTTCTTCCATTGGGGGTGGGTTTTCAATGGTTATTTTTTCTTTCCCTATTTCCCTGTAAAATGATTTAGCATTGGATTTGAACATCTTATTTTGCCTATAGAATCTGATTCTTTTCTCAAATCTGCGTATTCTCTGAGCAAACATATAAATACCTAGGAATAAATGAAGGCTCTGGTATCCAGCATGCAAGCATGAAAGAGAAGGTTAGAAAGGAATGTTATAGAAGAGTTCGAGCAGTTCTGAAGTCTGAGCTGAATGCTTATAATAAGGTGTTAGCCATAAATTCCTTAGCAGTCCCAGTTGTTCTTTATAGCTTCAATGTGCTTAACTGGAATACCAGTGAAATAGTCAGAATTGATAGAAAAATCCGCAAGCTACTGACTTGTAATAAGATGCACCATCCAAAGGCAGACGTGGATCGTCTTTACCTCCCCAGAGCTCAGGGAGGTCGAGGCTTGATCCACCTTGAACTTACGTACAAAACCACCACAATCGGATTGGCCAAATACCTTGAAACAACCAACGGTTGGATGCTGAAACTTGTTGAAAAACATGAAAGACCGAACAGACTTCACTCTATTCTGAAAGAGAGCAAAAAATTCGCTACCGAACTCTTAGATACCCACCAGCTAGATCAGGTTGAAGGAAATGCGCCAACTGCTGCTGCAAAGAAAATAAAATTAATTGCAAAGACAAAAGCACATAAAAAATTAGCTAGCAGATGGGAACAGAAACCTCTGCATGGCAAGTATGTGGCTCGTAGCAAACAAGCTGTTGTCGACCATAAAACGCACACATCAGTGGTTACGAAGTTCAGGGCTAAAAGCAGAGAGTGAAGGTTTCATATTGGCTGCTCAAGACCAAAGCTTATTAACCCGGAACTACCAAGCCAATGTGATAAAAAATGGAGCTGACCCAAAATGCCGATTTTGTAACGATGCGATTGAAACTATAGACCACCTAATCTCAGGGTGTAGAGTGTTAGCACCTGTAGAATATAAAGCAAGACATGACAGAGTTGGCCAGTATTTACACTGGACAATATGTCAGCATTATAAAATCAAAAGCGCTGACAAATGGTATAAACACCATCCTGAAGCTGTGACTGAGGGAGAAAGTGTATCGATTCTGTGGGACTTCCCCGTACATACCGACAAGACTATAAAAGCTAATAAACCGGATATTATCATAAAAGATCAGACAAAGAAGACGTGTTTATTAATTGATATGAGTATTCCCTGTGATCATAATATAGCGGCGAAAGAATTTGACAAGATCAGTAAATATAAAGACTTGCTAATAGAAATTGAAAAAAATGTGGCACCTCAAGGCGACTACCATACCAGTCATTGTAGGATCTCTAGGAATGATAAAAAAAGGTACTGAAATCTATTTGAAAATGATACCAGGCTTACCATCTCTACAGGAGGTGCAAAAAATCGTGCTAACTGGAACGACTCATGTACTAAGAAGAGCATTATCGCTGTGAAAACAACATCCATTCATGATTTTTTTTTTTCTTAAATACATGTTTTACCTATGAATCTGCGTGTGTAAATTGGGAATGCATACAACGTTTCTCTGCCCTAGGTGTACGGAAAACACTCGGCGAGAAATGGGAAAAAATTTGAAGAAAGAAGAAAAAAAAACATAATAATAATAATAATAATAATAATAATAATAATAATAATAATAATAATCTATATGAAATGCTGTGAACTAGCAGAATCCTCATTACACCGGGCAAGATGTTTAACATCATATAGTTCGTTTTTACCTTCTGAGTTTAAATTACGCTGAAGTCGAATTTGCTGTTCATCCTTTTGGGATCGATAAAATAAGTACTTGATGAGCACTGGTGTCGATGAAATTGACTTACCATGCATTAAATGTTGCTGGCTTTGGGAAAAATCTCAGTGAATCCAGTAACTATAACTAATTCAAACCTGGCCATTATAGACATAATAAAAGTGGACACGGGCAATAATATCACCATATAGAACTCATTTATATATGTTACAGCCACAATAGAAGCAATCTAAGCAAATTTGCTACATTCCAATATCAAAATCGAAGTGATATATGCGGAAAACAATTCAAATACACTGGGTAGGAGAAATTATATAGAAAAGAATGAATATACTAAAAGTTACAATGCGTCTGGATGGGATGAAAATATTTGGGAGAAGAAATCTATGTAACTTTATTTATATTTCGCTCTGTTCTAACCTAAATTAGGTTGAGGAAAATAGGTAACTTGAATTACAAATGAACTTTGATAAATATGTTATATGAAGAACAGTGCCAATAAGAATTGGCTAGCCATATACGATAGAGAAGCCAAACGCACATAAAAGACATGCTGGAATAAAGCAAAAGAATATCTTAGGCACCGCTTTGTAATCATGACACTGTGAATTTTATGGCAGGTGATATATTACAAACTCTGAAACATACCCTACGAAATTAATTTTCAGTAAAATAACTCAATTCATTAAACATTCTGCAGTAAAATATCCCCGAAATTTAAAGCAAGTCGAGTAGCATATATTTTCTAATGCCCCAAACCAATAAAGTAATATATGTTCTTAAATAATTTATGTTTGACAATATAGTAGAACCCATACGTGAACCAATACAGCAATTCATATTGTACATATCTGGCGCCTAATTATCTAACACAGCCTACACAACTCTTCCAAGGCACAATCTTCACAATCCCTGTTCGGTATAATGACACAACTAATCCATAAAATAAACACCTACAAAATAAACAGAAGAGAAATAAACCCTACAACTAACAGAGAGGATGCAGAATATAATTCCAATTCTATCCACCCAGGATATAAAGTTGTAGACATAACAGAAAAAATAAATACGAGACAATTTTATTCGGTTAGCGTAAGGGAATTAAATGTAAAACCTCTCATATAGAGCCGCAGATCAGCCAAGTGGACCAGTTAAAGACTGCAAGATTATTAGAGTCTAAATTCAGAGTCTAAGATATGGCTGTATGTAGAGAATAGCATAAATTACTGAACAGTCTAGTTTTCTTTTTGTTTATATACCTAAGTCCCAAGGTCTATATAACGATTTCTATATTGTGCACACATCTATATTTACAGAGATATGCATAGTTTTTACAATCGAAAATTATTTAATATACTGAAGACTGTCTGCAATATTATTGGCAACATATCTATAAAATACAATTAGTCATTATCTCAGGGAACAGATGATCTAAAAATATATTTTAAACTTTACAAAATAAACAGCCAAACCCTACCGATATATGTTATCTTATGCTTCCTTATGCACAAAATTACTATCTACATTTGTATTCACGCTATTCAACTCTGCTGTTCTTCGATATTGATCAACGAAAAATGTATTCTTTTACTTTAAATGTACGTACAATATGTATACACATTGTATATGTACATATCTGAAGAGTCGACGTGATATTTCAGCAACATTGTCTTTTCAAAACATTCTTATTTTAATATAGTTTGGTTCCAAAAGAATTCTACTGTATCAATCAATAGTAACCGCGCAAAAGGTCAGAAGAAACCAGCTTTCGCTGGCAAAGGTGCATCATGGTAATAACACAAGTAAGGAAATAATATATTTAAGTTGTCAATTTTCCCTACCAGTTGGCACATCAAGGCTAAGTATCCCAGTCTGTGAAAGAAGTGTGCATTACTACTACTTGCCACTCAGCAAACAATATTAGAAAATTATACAGAAGTATTTTAATCAAGCAAAAGGTTGTAGTAGATTTACAAAAAATGTATTCAAATGATACAATAGATAGATTTCTTCGATGGTATTATTTACTTTTAGGAGTAGAACCTATAAAGACACAGTAGTTTAGGCATTTTCCTGAAATGGGTTCAAGTAGAGCATGTGAAATTCATTTGGTTGTAACTATTCACAATAAACATTAAAAAGATGCGGATTACTGAAATATCATTTATATGATACATTCTACATGTTAGATATTACCATTAATATTGTTATCAGTATTGTGCTGTATTGACTCCTGTATTTGAAAATGTATATCTTAGTATGGGAAACAACAATGTTCCGAGGTGTAAATACACAACATTGACGAGGCGTTAGTTAAATTAGAATGCTGATTTGAAGCAACAGCTTGTAAAGTGATGCCCGGCAGGAGACGAAGCTCGAATATACATATATTCTGATCATAATCAAGTTGGTTTAATGTGCAATACATGAATAAATTGACAGTTATAAATATTATATTATAAACAATCAAAAAACCCTATAAAGATCATACTAAACATTACAGATTGTATGTAAACACTGAATGCTTCAAAATTGTAAAACTAAAGACGAAGTAAAAATCCCGAATCACTAAGCGAAAAACTCCTAAGAAAAATAAATATATGTACATAACGAGCAAGAAAGTGAGATTTATGCTTCTTCTTGTTGATAATTCTAAGGCCGGGTTTATCACAGCAGAAGCAATATAGTCTAGGTGATCACCTAGACTTCGTTTAGACAGTGTGTTCGAATGTTAATATTATGCAATATGCTTTTTTATTATTAAAAGAGTGTGATATTATTTGGTTGAGATCTGACTGTTCTTTCTAGAAATGCTGTTGCTGCTGCTGTTGCCAACTAGCAGGGGTGCAGTCGGATTTCATTGAAAAGGCCATTGATCAAACCGTGTCATACAGGTAACATACATATTGTGTGTGAATTTTTCCACGCAGCAGTTGTAATTTCATGTAAGTCTGGTTGCAAATATAAACAGGACAGACTAAGCGCTAGGGGAGGCTTATCGGAACGGAATAGTATTAATGAAAACTTTTATATCCATATGCACAACGATACAAATCAATATAAATATATATACACACACGCATACATATTAAATGTAACGACAGATATATATCGTCGGCATCGGCTTCTTTTCGTTTCCGAGTAATTATTTTTTTCTTCGTTGTAATTCTATGACAAAATATCAGCAGATCAATACCTACCCACCTACTCCCCTCCCTCCCTCCCTCCCTCCCTCCCTCCCTCCCTCCCTCCCTCCCTCCCTCCCCTCCCCTCCCTCCCCTCCCCTCCCCTCCCCTCCCCTCCCCTCCCCTCCCCTCCCCTCCCCTCCCCTCCCCTCCCCTCCCCTCCCCTCCCCTTCCCTCCCCTTCCCTCCCCTTCCCTCCCCTTCCCTCCCCTTCCCCCTCCCCTTCCCCCCTCCCCTTCCCCCCTCCCCTTCCCCCCTCCCCTTCCCCCCTCCCCTCCCTCCCCTCCCCTCCCCTCCCCTCCCTCCCACATCCCCTCAACTCAACTCCCCCTCCCAACACCCATCTCCCATCCCCCCTCCCCTCCCCCCTCCCCCTCCCCTCCCTCCCCTCCCAACACCCATCTCCCCTCCCCCTCCATCCCCTCCCTCCCCCTCCCTCCCCCTCCCTCCCCCTCCCTCCCCCTCCCTCCCCCTCCCTCCCCCTCCCTCCCCCTCCCTTCCCTCCCTCCCTCCTTACCTACCTACCTACCTACCTACCTACCTACCTACCTACCTACCTACCTACCTGTCCACCTACCTACTATAATAATACAAATATAACACACACACGCACACACACAAACACACACTCACACATATATATACATGTACAGATAGGTAGATATTTATATATACACACATACACACACACACACACATATATATACATACATACATATATATATATATATATATATATATATATATATATATATATATATATATATATATACATATATATATGTATGTATACGAGGGTGAGTCAAAAAGTAATGCCATTTTGCTTAGGACAGGTGAAATTACCAATACAGGAACATGTATCATACATCAAAATGAAGCTGCTCCTCTGTGGATCATATCCCTACTTCTCAATATACCGTTTCACTCTATAGCAATGTTCCACCTTCAAATGAGAGCATGTATCCCTGCCCCGTAAAATTGACCAATTCTTTACGACAGTTTTCACTTCCTCGTGACAGGACTATCATCACTTCGGCCCCATGAAAGAGGGCTTGAGAGGCAAAGATTATTCCAGTGACGATGAAGTGGAAACTGTAGTGAAGAAGCGGCTCAAAGAACAGTCAACAGAATTTTTGCGAGGCAGGGATACATGCTCTCATTCGAAGGTGGAACATTGCTATTGAGAGAAACGATGACTATGTTGAAAAGTAGGGATGTGATTCACAGAGGCCCAGCTTCATTTTGATATATGATACATGTTCCTGTGTTGCGAATTATACCTGTCCTGACTCACCATCTTATATATTTAACTAGATTATTTCCGTACTTCATGTTATTTACTCAGTTGGTGACGCACTGTACGCATATATGGATATATATATATATATATATATATATATATATGTGTGTGTGTGTGTGTGTGTGTGTGTGTGTGTGTGTGTGTGTGTGTGTGGGTGTGGGTGTGTGTGTGTGTGTGTTTGTATATGCGTAAAGGACGTCACCAACTGTGTAAACAACAAGAAGTAAGAAAACAAACGAGTGAAATACGCAAACGAGGGAAAAATGGAGACAAGACAAGTAACAGGGAACGATCCTTCATCAGGTGTTGGCTGTCTATTTACACCTCTTCCAAGCATACGATGACAATACGATTCTTCGAAGACTGTTGCTCCCAAAAAATCTTTAATTTTTTGTCTCGTTGTTTGCGTATTCAACTGGTTTGTTTTCGTAATTCATATTGTTTAAACAGTTGGTATCTTCTATACACATATATGCATATATACATGAAATATATATATATATATATCAGACAGAGAGACACACACACACTCCCACACTCACACACAACACTCCCACACTCACACAAAACACTCCCACGCACACACACAGATGCCCACATACATACACACACATACGCACACATACGTACACACCCTCACACATACATACGGTTGCTCTCACACACACACACACCACAAAGACGATCAAAACAACACATACACACTCAGACAAAGAGATATACGCACAGTCTCACGTACACACACCTACATCCCCACCGACACAAAAACACTCAAACACACACTCATATACACATTCCACAATAAACTCTGGGACCAATAAAAACGGCACACACACACACACACACACACACACACACACACACGGACACAAACACACATATATACACACACATATATACACACACATAGAGATGTGCACAAAACCAGTCCCCAAAACCAGTGAACCATGACAGACTGTCACAGACCAACCAAAAATTAAAAATCTTCTTTAACTCTTCATCCCTCCCACCCCAGCTAGCCAGTCATACTGTCTCCTAAGACAGTAAAAAATTCCTTCAATATACACAAGAGAAAAAGGCCAGGTTAGTTCCTTCTCAATTTTATTCGATTGTCAAAGAATATGTATAAGAATATGTATATGTATTTTTCCATATGTGTATTTTCATACACTGTTTTTAACACTGTTTTTAACAATTTCACCTTAATATCAGAGAATGTGTGACAATCAGTATGTAACACTACAAAGTTCATACAAAGCTTTATACTTTAAATATATTTTATCATCAAAGAATGTATATATGCATTTTAATACTCAGACTGTTTTTTAACATTTTTTATTATTCTCAAAGACTTTTGATAATCTTTTTCTAAAAAAGTGAAACCGGTTAAGTAAATAAATATTTTTAAAAAATAAGTGCATTTTCAAACCTTCTTTCATATATATATATATATATATATATATATATATATATATATATATATATATATATATATATATATATATATATATATATATATATATGCATATATACCCATATATACATTTTTAATAACTTCTTGAACTTTACAAATCAATGTATGTCAGTTTAATGCACAAGTCGAATTTTGCAACACCAGTACATCATATATGAAAAGTGATCGCTTAAATAGCAGCCATTTTCACCTTTACACTCCTGTGCTCTTTCCAAAATTTGTACCATAACACCCTAAAGATTTTGAGACAGGGTCGCTGGTTTGTTGACGTAAACCCTTTCTTTCAGCTATACTAGCAAGAAAAAATCCGGGCTAGTCAAGTCAACTGGACTTGAAAGCCAGTTGACATTGCCGTAGCGGGAGATTATTCTTTCTCCAAAGCACTGCCGTAGCAACTGCATTGTCTCTCTTGCGATATGAGCGGTTGTCCCGTCTTGCTGGAACCATATGCAAGGTGTAATTTGAATGTCCTTCACTTTCCCCAGACTTGACTAACCCGGATTCCTTTATTTCGAGGATACCTCAAAGAGAGGGTTAACGTCAACAAACCGGAGTCACTGATACAACTGAAGAACAAGGATAGAGAAATCTAAGAAGTGAGGTCTGAAATTCTTGAGGTTGTTATGGTGCGAGTTTTGGAAAGAGCACGGGCGTGCGAAACCATTTTCAAATGCAATGTAGTGGTGTTGCAAAATTCGACTTGGGCATATTTCCATTATGTCTCTTTTATTGTAACAAAATTTCATGCATATATTTGTAAAGTTAAGTAAGTTACTAAAATTTAAAACCCATCAGTTTCTTTTGGTACATCCTGTATGTTATATACGTATGTACGTGTATATGTGTGTGCATGTGTGTGTGTGTGTGCATGTGTGTGTGCATGCATGTGTGTGTGCATGCATGTGTGTGTGTATGTGTGCATGTGTGTGTGTGTGTGTGTGTGTGTGTGTGTGTGTGTGTGTGTGTGTGTCTTACAAATCTATTTGCTTGTATCACGCTTTGTGTTCTATAATTTATAGTTCTATCTCGCTTTCACTCTCTTGCCGTATTCTCGTCTTTCTCTATGTTAACGGCATCGGAACCAACTGTTGATTCTTTCCTAGTGGTACCTACTGACATGGAAAGAACGGTACAAACTCTAATTTCGATCATCCTCTACACGTAGAGAGTTCTGTTCGGTGGAAACTTCCTCATAAATCCATCAAAGTCACAAGTGGTTTACATAGCGTCACTGAGTTTCTTCAGAAGAGAGTTTTTTAGCCTACCACACCCCTTCCATAAAATGTGAATATATATATAGAGAATGGGCTGTAGTGAGTGAGCAACAATCGTCTTCATAAAACATGATACAGAATATAGCATAGCAGCTCTAATCTCAACATGAATACAAAATTTATCTTTCACACCAACACGCATCACACACACCATGCTGTCACTCCGGTACTAATGATAAACAACATTTACTCGAAAGTATCTTGTACAAAGCAGTTACATGAAACGTAAGCATTTGAGGACAATGACAAAAACTGTAATACAAAAGTGTAATTCATAGAAAAAGAATAGTGCGAATAGAAAAGATCTTATATGACTTTACAGAAATTCCACAAAATTGCAAAGCATAAGAGTGTATGGAATATAAAAAGGGCAGAAGATATCGGGGATACAGAGTATATAAAATTTAACTTCAAATCTTTCTTTATATTTGGAAAACAATATACCTCTTACTGTACAAGATAGGACAAATGTTTTCCGAATATGACTCATTGATTTTCGACGCTAGCATGATAGGCGGACTGTTGAATGATCAGTACAAACAGTATTCACCACCCACCAGGCGAGATGCCAATAGGCAACCAAATCTTGTTCTTAGGTATGCATAACAATTCTAAAACTATTCATTACTTAAACAAAGTAGTTATGCGTATTATCAGCCATAAATGAAATGCGTGTAAAATCATCATCAGAGTCTGCCGTATTTTAAAGGTCCATAAAATACACTATAACGCTATATGAGGAAGCAAATCAGATGCTAAAACCTATAGAACAATCTCTCTTACCTCACTTCTCCACAAAGACATAGCCTGTAGTATGTCAGGTAAAATTATATATATATATATATATATATATATATATATATATATATATATATATATATATATATATATATATATGTATATATATGTATATATAACCATATATATATATATATATATGCTTATATATACATAAATATATACATACACACACACACACACACACACACGCACACACACACACACACATATATATATATATATATATATATATATAAATGTGCATATATAAATATATATATATATATATATATATATGCATATATGTATGTGTGTGTGCTAGGCGCACGAGCAACCAGGTACGAGCACAATGCCTAGGATTAAATTCGTGCACCAGGCAGCAAGTTGTATTCTTGATCAAAGCATTTTATTTCACATTAATCCATCTACTCAGCTCTGATATAAAGCTGGCTAGCACCGCATTAGACTGATGCTGCTCTTAACTTGACTGCCAAGGCTCGTCCTAAATATTTGACTATACCAAATTTACGCACAATAAAATATGTTGAGTCACGACGTTATAATACTTACTTGCCTCGGGTTTTGTTGATATTTGCTTTTGCTATGATATAACATCACCTGTCGTTCTTATTGTCCAAATGTAATATAAAACCCAAGCGTTTTCTAACTTTGTGAAAGCTGTTGCCATAAAAGCCACTTCCTCCTGACATCGATAATACAAACAAGCTTGCAGTCGGCATTTTTTACTCATTTGCTTTCAGACGTACTTGCATATATTTTTCAGTTAATGAGCAGAAATTACATGATTGAATTTCTATACAAGTCTTTTGCTTCAAACGTCATATCTACCATGTGAATGCGATTCAAATCAGTTGAGCTCGCATTATAATGTTGTCTTTCAAATGAAGTATTTAAAAACAAGAAATTATTTATGATCACGAAATTCCTACGCAGGCTCAATTTCAGTGAATTTACAACTAGCGAATTACTTAGTTAATAAGGTTGTGGTAAATAGTAAAAACATTCCAGTGTAACCAGAATAGTCAACAGCATGATATCATATCTGATATCACACAGTAAATTATTTGAAGTTTAGGGAACTAATTTAATAAAAAAGTTTCTAAATTTACATGAAAATTGATCAGCTTATCATTTCTTTTCTTTCCTAATTCTATAGAATCCTATTATTTGTATTTATGTAAAATATAAACTAAAGAATAATACCAAAGTATATACATATAATGTTCTCTCTCTCTCTCTCTCTCTCTCTCTCTCTCTCTCTCTCTCTCTCTCTCTCTCTCTATATATATATATATATATATATATATATATATATATATATATATATATATATATATATATACATACACATATATATACATACATGCATATATATATATACATACACTCCTGGGCCTATATACACATACACTTCTGCGCCTATATATAGGTGCAGGAGTGGCTGTGTGGTAAGTAGGTTGCCTACCAATCGCATGGTTCCGGGTTCATTCCCACTGCCTGACACCTTAGGCAAGTGTCTTCTACTATAGCCTAGGGCCGACCAAGGCCTTGTGAGTGGATTTAGTAGACGGAAACTGAAAGAAGCCCGTCGTATTAATGTATATATATATATATATATATATATATATATATATATATATATATAAACATACATATACACACACACACACACACACACACACACATATATATATATATATATATATATATATATATATATGCATACACACACACACGCATACATACATACATACATACATACATATATATATATATATAAATTCATAAGAATGGTACAACAAGGTACCGATATTTGCTGGAGAATAGCAATCGATATAAAAACGACGTTATTGTATAGCTTCACTGCGTATATACTGGCAAAAATGCGTGTGTGCAACAAAACATGAAAAACTTGTCTTACCTTAGGAAGAACATCCGAAAATGAACAACCCAGATTAAGGATAATGCAATACCTAGGTTTCAGACTTTTCAAATACGTTTCACAACGTAAATCTGATTAGTCTTCATCAGTTGCATTTACCTAGACAACATTTCAAATGTTGCTACATCAATGCCAAGTATACTCGCCCGAACGCCAAGCCGTTAACGGAACTGAGAACAGTGAAGAAGTCAATAATGAAAAATATTTCAATACAAATGTATTAATACAAATGTATATGTATATTGATACTTTTGGGTGTCAAGAACGGTTCTGGATTTATTTCTGTTGTCTATGTAGCACATATTTATCTCAGGCAGGCTCAGGTTAATTCCAGTGTAACCAGAATAGTCAACAGTATGATATCATATCTGATATCACACAGTAAATTATTTGAAATTTAGGGAACTAATTTAATTAAAAAGTTTCTAAATTTACATGAAAATTGATCAGCTTATCATTTCTTTTCTTTCCTAATTCTATAGAATCCTATTATTTGTATTTATGTAAAATATAAACTAAAGAGTAATACAAAAGTATATACATATAATTTTCTATTACTTATATATATATATATATATATATATATATATATATATATATATATATATACTAATATGGGCACTAATATTGTCGTCGAGTACGATAAGTCTTCTTGCATTTAACACAATATTTATAATGTTATTGTCTGCCTCCGATAATAGAATTTGCAGGATAGTTAGCGAAAAGAGAAGCGATGAATAATCTCGGTATAGCTTTATGCCCTTGTTTCATTATTGCATTTTCACCCATTCCTGAACATATGACTCTCCTTGATAATTATGATGATAATGAAATCGGTAATAATTCAAGACAGCTCTCCTAGCACAATAATACCCTATTCAATGCAAACCCAAGAATTTCATTACAGTTGAAATAAAATTTGACAGGCTGGTATTATTATCATTCAACATGTTTACCCCCATTGACCTTGCTGTTTTTCGAAGTTGCTTGTACATATCAATAGCTAAGGAAAACATTTTACCAAGCTGTCAAGCAAAATTACCGCTTTTTACTAGACCATAGAACTCTGTACTTTCTACAAAATTGTACTGGCAGACTGACATTTCTAATTATCTTACTCGTATCACTTTGGCCGATATATATATATATATATATATATATATATATATATATATATATATATGTATATTTAGCTCATTTATAGTTAGCAAAATAATTTTCGTGTACAAAAGTTTCAAAGCATGTTATCAATGAAAAACTAGAATTGTCCCTGTACTGTCAATTTCTTGTAATAATGCCATAGTCACTTATGAAACTAGTGGAATTTAAAATTGCAGAGATAATGGGGAGTTAATATTCGTGGTACAAATGGAACACAAGAAAAATATATTACAAGGAGGTAATTCATTGTACATAGTATTTGTTAATATCATTCTGATACGTGCACGGGATTACCGAAGACCCCTGTAAGCTATCACAAAATTAAAGAACAAACGAAATGTGTTATTGCATGAATATTTAGGATTATATATGTATATACAAATACACATATACTTCTAAGTACAAGCGAGGCAGTTTATGGCATTTTTTATAAAATGAGACTTCTTTAAAATAAAAGCGTTCATAATTATTTACATATATTTTTTTTATATATGCCCATTTAATATGTGTGTTTATACGCGTACGTATGAAAACATCTCTCTCTCTCTCTCTCTCTCTCTCTCTCTCTCTCTGTATATATATATATATATATATATATATATATATATATATATATATATATATATATATATATATATACATACATACACGCGTATAAAATGTTCCCTTGTATCTGTGTGTGTGTTTATTTGCGAGTGTGTGAGGGCACACACATACACATACACAAGTGTGTGCTGATTTTTTTTATGATTCATTATGTGAAATCGTTTCTGCAAATAGCTGTTTGTGTAATATATGCACTTGTTCTCTTACACTTGTCGTTTTATTGATATTATTCAGTTATCTAATTAATTAACCATCAAGTGACCGATTGTTTCGATTAATCGTTTGATCAACCGAAAATAGCAAAACATCATTTGGTTTGTCAGAGTTTTCCGTTGGCATTCGCGACCTAATAAATGGCTTGATGTGGTTACGCCAATCATATCTTGTTATATCAAAACGCCGTATCCTCACACCCCTATTCATTTCTAACGCTATTAGGACCCTGCATAATTGTTTTTTTTTATAAAACTACTGTTTATCTATAGTGAGTATATTGCTGTGCCACTAACTATTGCCGTTCCTCTAAAATTACTCCAGCAGACATGTCTGACACACACACACTGTCACGTCGTGAAGTGGCTTTGAGAAAATCTTTAAGAATAAATAGGTAATATAAAAGATGTTAGTTAGGTTTCGCGTGATAGCCAAGGCATGTTTAGGTTTCATTTCATAACTATATATCTAAACTGAAAGAGACCGAAATCCGATATAATACCCCTAGTTCTTCCAAACCTCTTTGTCGTTATACTATGCGTTGTGTGACTTTTGCACAGTCAATCTTCTGGAAACTTCCTTATCTTATAATAAAATTTGGAGCACTCAGGTTACATATTTAATGCAATATAACGTTATAAAATTTTACTTAGAAAGACAGTTCTATATCAGCTATTTTAAAGAAATCTTTCAATATTCTTGTTCTTAACAGTAGAGTTACACGTTATACTAGCAAACGCAGCCTTCCTTTGGGCGGATTAAGTTGCTAGGGTAATATTTTTTCACCAAATAATTGAGCTACCGAGAAGGTTTATGAGTAGCATGGCAATCTAGGTTTCCCATTAATCTAGGAACGGAAAACCAAATTGAAGGTTGGTTATTTTGGAGGTCATTGCACTTAAATGATCATAGAAGATATGTTTGCAAGCGATGCAAAGTAGAGCTACTGAAGAGTTTTGGGAGTAGATTACGGATAATGACTACATAATATAGTTGTTTTACATGAAAGCAAAATTTCTTGTCAGAAATAGCCACATAAATGGTGTAAGGAAATTGAAGGAAAACGTTGAAACTTCCTTGCTGCGAGTTTACTTTATTCAAGAACAAAAGGAGCTATTTTCTCGGAGGGAAGTATGATTGGTACGTTCAAAAATGGCAATATAATATCTACTTTAAAAAGTAGAATTAAAATGAAGAGTTTGACTTCAGTTCACGAGTACTGCTTTGAATCTTTGAAAGTTGGCAGTGAAAAGATGTTGCGTTGTGAGGCAGAGAAATAAGAACTCAAAAAACGCTAAAACAATTTACAAATATTCTGTAATCCACAAATCTCTTTTACTCTATTACTTGTTCCAGTCATTTGACTGCGGCCATGCTGGAGCACCGCCTTTAGTCGAGCAAATCGACCCCACGACTTATTCTTTGTAAGCCTAGTACTTATTCTTTCGGTCTCTTTTGCCGAACCGCGAACTTACGGGGACGTAAACACACCGCCATCGGTTGTCAAGCGATGTTGGGGGGACAAACACAGACACAGATACATACATACATACATACATATATATATATATATATATATATATATATATATATATATATATATATGTGTGTATATATATATATATATATATATATATATATGTGTGTATATATATATATATATATATATAAATATATATATATATACATATATACGACGGGCATCTTTCAGTTTCCATCTACCAAATCCACTCACAAGGCTTTGGTCGGCCCGGGGCTATAGTAGAAGACACTTGCCCAATGTGCCACGCGATGGGACTGAACATGGGACCATGTGATTGGTAAGCAAGCTACTTACCACACAGCCATTCCTGCGTCTATATGAACATATATATTAAAAATTATGGAAAACAGTCGAAATAAATAAATAGACAGAGCCTTTCACTTTTATGATATTCTCTAACCAAAACACTCAAACACAAAATTCAATAACACACAATTACAATCTAAAAATAAAAAAAATAAAAAAAATATGAAAACCTCTCAAAAATGTTCTGTAATGGCAATATACGATCATATACAATCTATATTATAGATTTAAAAAGAGTGTAGGGCTCTACATACAAAAATGTATGCGCATACAACGAATTAGAGATATAATCGCGTAAACCACTGTTTTTCCCGGTTTGTTCATTTACCTATGAGTTCATGGGCAAAATGTTATAGTGCATGACCATCCTTGTGACATAAGTAATGTGTGTGCAAAATTTGGTGAAAATCGGTTGAGAATTGTAGAAATGTATGCGTTAGTCTTTACACACACACACATACTGTGATTTATACATTCTAGATGAAAGAAAAAATTTCATTACTCCAGAATTATGGAACTGTTTTATTTTCATTACTAATTGAAACCTGCATTGCATTTATATGCATCTTTATCATATTTCGTACTTTAGATAAAAGTCAATGCTGAACAATGATATAAGTTGATCTATTTATGAATCAATATCCAAAACATTCAAATGCAAGAACATCGCCTTATAGTTAATCGGTTGGTCACTGTTTTTTCATGGTTAATGGAAGAATTTATGTATGTTTAACGTAACTCGAAATTTTCTTTTGTATTGAAATGAATACATGTTCGACAATGAGATATGAGGTACCTAAGAAATCAATATAGCAACGAGATCCTTTTCTAGTCTAGGCACATGGTCCGAAATTTTGGGAGAGGGGGGGGGGCAGTCGATTAGATCGACTCCAGTACGCAACTGGTGCTTAATTTATCGATCCCCCGAAAGGATGAAAGACAAAGTCGACCTCGGCGGAATTTGAACACAAAATGTTAAGACAGACGAAATACTGCTAAGCATTTTGCCCGATGTGCTAAACTTTCTGCCAGCTCGCCGCCTTAATATAGCAACGATATTGTATGTATATAGCGTAGATCCATTATGGTTCTTTAAAAATAAGTGAAGTGAGATTTAAATACAAATAAAATTATATTGCTTAAACAAATTTCATTTCCACTCGCCCTCTACAAATAATGCTGTTTACCGTTCAGTTTTGAAACTTCCTCCACTCCAAGATTTTTCACAATAGAAAATATCCTCACTGCAGTGTGCTCTACAATCGCATAATTACTACGAAATTTTGATCTACGAAACAGAATTTTCTTGCTAAACTGGCACTCAGTTGGTTACAACAACAAGGGCTCTATTTAATCTGATCAACGGAACAGCCTGCTCATGAAATTAACGTGACAAGTGGTTAAGCACTCCATAGACACGCATGCCCTTAACGTCATTCTTAGAGAGATTCAGTGTGACAGAATGTGTGACAAGGCTGGCCCTTTCAATAATGGGTGCTAATCACATTTGCCAGCTGGGTGGACTGCAGCAAAGGCAAATATATTTGACGAAAGTGACAACACGCCATCTGCAATCCAACTCACGATCTTACGATCGTGAAATGAGTACTGTAGCCGTTACGCCAGGCACCTTCACTCCATGCTATATAATGACCACAGTGATCACACAATTTGCAGGGTTTTTTATGCTGTGGGTACTGGCACGGTTTATCTTCCAGTAACTCATTATACTAACTTGCTGCAGGTACCTAAGTAAATATTTTATTCATTATATAATCGTATAAGTCTAGTTCATTGGAAGAGTGTTAGTGTTTATAGCCACCTGAATTCAAAATGCATTTCAATTATTAGTTATAAATTTTTCAAAATGAATACTGATAATAATCTAGTTAATCTGTTCGCCTATTATGCCTCGGACAATGGGGATATTATGCGCATGCTACATGTTTTGATGCTGCGAGATAAAAGATAGAAAAATAAGACGAATCAGAATGATAAATCTATTTAGTGAGAAGAGAAAATAATAGAAAAGATCTGTTGTGATCAATGTATTGCTCAGTATAATCTTCAGCTATGTCATTTTACGATGCTGGTTAATTGTTTAAATACCATGTCTTCGTCCTTCGTAGATATTTTAATTGGAAGACCGTTAAAATTGTCCAAAATACTAAATACAAGAGTGTTTTGGTGGGGATATGTTTTCGTGCCGAATACATTTGAACTAATCCAAAAGAATGTGTAATTCCCAACACCTTGGTGTGAGTACTACAATCACACACATATGTGTCTCTGCGTGAGTTTAGCCTTATGATAAGGACGTTGCATTCACAACAACAAGATCCCGTTTTCAATTTCCAGATTACCAGCACGTTGTATCCTTGAGAAAAAGACTTCAATTTCCGTTTCTCTAGTTCACCCAGCAGTAAATATGTAACCCCATGATGAAATGATGCCTCGTTCTGGGGGAGTGCTTCGCTTCTTACTTAGCCAGCGGGGTTGCATCATTCGAAAGCTTTAATAATGCCAGGAAGCACAATGTGACTAGTAACCTGTGGTGTATAATTGCAGGCGGAACACTAGCCGCCGAAATAGGTATTGACTGGTATATATATATATATATATATATATATATATATATATATATATATATATATATATATATATATTAGAGTAAAAACCACAATTATTTAATTCATTCATGAAAATCCACAATCATATAGAAAAAAATTATAAGTAAATACACTAAAAAGACCTATAATAAACATTTAAAAAGTACAAAGTAATAAATACTAAAATAGTGAAAATGACTACACGTATTTCATAACCATATTTCCAAATAGAAAATTTTTAAAAATCAAATAAAAAATCAAATCGATTCAAAATAAATCGATCGGCAATCAATTCTATTCAATATAACGTCTAAAATGTTATTATGGTACAATTCGTCGTTAAATATGTGTGGCACGACATTGCTTATAGACACACTGGTGTTAAAAGACAGCAGAGATGAAGGAAATTAGTTGTGGTATTAATGGAGAGAAAGGGGAAGGAATAATAATAAGAAGTGTTAATTATCAGAAACAAATAAGTGGAAATTGAAAGTAAATTATATGACTTGGAGAAAGAAACATAATGAATAAATAATAGATCAATATATATCTGAATGACAATCAAATTAAATATTTATAACAACCCTCTCTCAAAACCATATTTACCAGAAAATTTTTCCGAAGCTCTCAATAAAGAGTAATTAACTAGAGACAACATTAAAGAGATATAGAAGTTCCATCACATGAAAATTACTGAAATGCTTCCCGTATAATCTGCAATAATTTATAGTATAATTTAAAAAAAATCCACAAACAATAACGTCCTTATTTAAATGCCTCCGACAGTGGAATCATTGTTTAAGAGCATTTGTGAAAAAGGTATGTCTAACACAATACATGAACATTAACGGAAGTAAGTTATCCGAAAAGTGCTGGTTTTATACTCGAGCACGCATACCACGACACATACGTACTCATAAACAGCGCGCACTCACAATCGCAGTCAAATACACGCACTCGTTCACCCCCCCCCCCCCCCCCCCCACACACACACATACACACACACACACACACACACATACACATACATGAGCACACACAGAGGCGCGCATATATATAGATTTCCAACAAGATTTCATAAATTAAAATAAACGAAGCATTTGTATATTACACAAAGAATGATTAAATTACACCATATTATAAATTTAATATAACAGCCAACTCATACACTCCATCAAACACTCAAACCACTACGCCATATGCACACGGGCATATTTAATCTTCAGGGCACGTGTATTGTATATCCACCACTGTATATATAAAACTGTTAATAGGGTCGAGTTATATATTCACTGAAACAGGGTCTTTATGTACCGATAGATTTATTAACATCAGTATACTTTTGCACAGCTTCCGTCTATACAATTTCTATTACAAATGTATGGTAGAAAATACGTGTCCAACTCGGTATTGTAATCTAGTCCAGAACAAATTGCTTCTGAGGTTATCGCCTTAATCACATAGCTGCCTCCAAAATCCTCCATGATTTGCTTTACATAGATCTTCTGTATAATACTTGCTTCAGTGGGCACAGGGCCTGAGATTTTTGGGGGAAAGTGCTAGTTGATTACACTGGCCTCCATAAATGACTGGTGCTTATTTCATTGACCCCTGAAAGGGATACAAGTCATAGTTGTTCTCGATGGTGTTTGAACTCAGAGCTTAAAAACTGAGAAATATCGCTAAGCATTTTGTTCAGTGCTTTAATGATTCTACCACCTCACCGTATTCCACTGGATAATAACGACAAGACAACTAGGAATTTGTTGCCTTTTTAATCTGAATGATTAGCATATATTTCTAAGTTCAACTATATCAAGAATTTAAAAGAACCGGTATACAAGGAAGAGCAACACCTGCAGAATAAATAGTTAAGCATTGATAATCCCCAATAAATTGAGCAGATTTATTTTTAATGAAATGGCCTAAGATATTTGATCTTCTGATTAATTTGCTTCTTAGAGACGAGACGCCGTCAGTGAAATGGTCAACCGAAGCGTTCACATTAATACAAGTCAGTAGGTACAAAGTTTTCAACTTATAATCATAGTATGATGATGTTAGAAATAGAACGAATCACTTTAAAACAAAACATGGAGAACTATTTTATGGAATAAATATTCTAAAATTCAGTGAATCCTTCTATATGGAATATATACACGATAGCCTCAAGTATGTAAAATGGAGTTAAAACTGCGTTCGATCGTATCTTGAAATCTACCTTTCAACAACGTCCTAGCATTTACACTCGACACACTGAACATCCAAATGAACGTGTATACGACATGTGTATATATTCTATATGGAAGAGATACACGATAGCTTTACGTATGTAAAATAGAGTTAAAACTCTTTACATTCGATCCTGTCTTGAAATCTACCTTTCAACAACGCCCTAGTATTTAAGCTCGACACATTGAATACCCAAAGGAACGTATATACGATATTTGTATATTTTTAATATAACACCATGCAGATATGAATGTACACTTACCTGGTATAGTATTCAGCATGAAGTAGATGTCAGTAGAAATATTGTCTTTGTGAGCTTATACTATACAGATTGAAAGTATCTGATCAAATACCTGATAAGGGAAATTCACGTTTATCGTAACAACAGTATCAACAACAAGAATGGAAACATCCGGAGAAGCTATGAAAATCGATCTTTCAACATATGTTCATCCCTTGAATGTAATACAATTTTTTGGTCTTTTAATCATTATTATTCATTTATGCTTCCTTACAGCTTACGCATTCCGGGAAAAAAAAACAAAAAAAACTTAACTTCTAAATCGTTGCAGGTTTGAAAGTCTATTCTATTGAGATGAAATAGTTTAACATCAAACAGAATTAGGTCTGATACTCAGAGTTTAAGAATAGTGAAAATATGTAACTTGAAGGTTCGTCATATTTCTGAAGAGGAAATTCCAACTTCGGATTTGTAAAAATCGATACAAAGAAAATAACTGTTTGGTCATTTCAACTTAGACCTTCTCCAACACAAATGTTATTTATTTATCTTTCTTCATGTAAACATTGATTCTCCTGAGTAAATAACATACTTTAAAATCAATAATCCTCAACTATCACATACAGAAAACATGGCTTTTCATTTGTATGCGGTTAATTCAGAACGTCCGGTGAATATTATTTTCCTTATATAAATAAAGCCATACTTTTCGAAATGCATTAATGCTAGCAACACTCTTTATTGCGTGTAAGCTCATAGGTCTATATGAAACTTAATATTATATAAAATGAATTTGAGATGACGATATAACGTTTTCGCGTATAGCAAGTCATTTCAGGTAACTAAACCTATGCGTGTGTCAAATATTTTATATTTATCATCTAATCAACAATTGTATAAATTATCACTATGATATGAATCATGAAATTTTGATTGCTGCACTTTCACAATAAATAATTCCTGACGTATTCCACGTAATATGAATATTTATTATGATAATATTTTTACTTGAATGTACGAGGATTACGAAATTTCTATATTAGGAATGCTATATGTACAGAGATCTCTACAGGAGAGACTAAACTCAAAGAAATGTGAAAAGTATGTACAAAGTATGTCCATATTAGTAAATGCAGTAGTTTATTCCCAAAACAGTATAGAGTATCATCTTATCTATTAGTGGCTTGCTCTTTCTTATATTATATTCAATTATTCTCTCTCCTGTTGTTTCTTTTTTCTCAATCAGTTTCTCAAACTGCTGCTGTTTCTTTGTTATCATGTGCTAATATATTCCAGATCTAGGACAACGTTTGCTATGAGAACAACCATATAATTATTGCTGACAGCCGTTTACAAACGCATTGCTCAGAAAAGAACTCAAGTACAGCTGTGATCTCACTAGGTTTGTTGCTAATGAAAATAATCAGAATGTAACTGTGGAGCTGAAACAGCACCACTTGTAGTAGTAGTAGTAGTAGTAGTAGTAGTAGTAGTAGTAGTAGTAGTAGTAGTAGTAGTAGTAGTAAAGATAATTGCGCTTTCATAACTGCAATTTTCCTTTCTTTTTTTCTTACAAAATATCCATTGACCACTCAAGTAGTAAAGTAAGAAATTTATTTCCGTATAGTATATCATGCATCTCTTTAATGGTATAGCTCTTATTGTAATATCTCTCTCTCTCTCTCTCTCTCTCTCTCTCTCTCCTCTCTCTCTCTCTCTCTCTCTCTCTCTCTCTCTCTCTCTCTCTCTCTCTCTCTCTTTATCTCGCTGGGCCGCCGGCTTGCCGACCGCTTCACCGAACAACTACGAGATGTTCGGCTACACACGAGAAGCCCTTCGCCCGTCATTTGCGCTTGCCCAACCTCTCCATCAACAACAAGAATGGAAACATCAGAAGAAGCTATGAAAATCGATCTTTCAACATATGTTCATCCCTTGAATGTAATACTCTATCTCTGGACTGGCCTTGCACCACGAACCACACACTCGCTACGCCGCTTGGAACAGCGTTACATATTCAATCTACAAACACAAATTCCTTTCGGACTTAACACGACCCCCTCCTCTTTAAAAAAAAAGCACCTTCTTATTTGATTTTTATTTCATTTTGTTTTATCTTATTTTATCCTCTCTTATACACGCTTACTTTTTACACCGTTACCCTTTTTTCGATTTTTTATCGTTTTCTCTCGTCGTATTTTTTAACATTAACTGCTCTTCACTCTTTTACTTGTTCCAGTCATTTGACTGCGGCCAAATGACTCATATACACTCATATACACACACGCACACACATGCACACACATACACGCACACAACCCCACGTACACACATATACACACACGCACGCACATGCAAACACATACACGCACACACACATATACACAGATGCTCACACACATATACACACACAACTACACATGCTTGTACACACACATATACACGCACACATACGCACACGCTCACACGCACACACAGGAACGTGTATATAACTCGACGCACTCAACCCCACGCACACATACATATACACACGTACACAAACACATATATATACACAGTCTACACACAAAGCACACGCACAACATATACATATATACACACGCACAAACATACTTCAAACTGCCAGTCAACCACCTTTCTGTTGACCATTCCTCTACGCAAATGTGAAGATATACACAACTACACAAAGGACCACCACTCCTGTTACCATGCTGCTGAATTTTTCCTACAACATTAAGAGACACAAAGTTCACTCACGCATACACATATAAAACAGCCAACACCACAGAAACACCACACCCACAACACATACACATACACACACATGCTATTACACACACAAAGACTTGCGTGCATGCACATACACACATATACACACAAATACCCCTTCTTTTACACTCTCCTGTCTTAGAAAGAACTTTTTCTTCACCCAATCCTTTCCAGTCATCAAAATGTAATCCCATGTGAATCGTTGGCAATTTTTCTTTCCTTCCCTGAGTGTGTGTGTGTGTGTATACATAGACACACACACACATACATTCATTCATACATGCATACATATACACATACGTACGTACGTATGCATGTATGTATATATATAACAAGAAATAAGGCATTCAAAATTCTGGGGAGATATCAATAAAGCATTCAGTTTTAAACGAACCTGGTTAACTATACAGTTCTATATTTGAGAGATGAGGGATTATGTACATTATTTACATTATTTTCATTGGACGGATATTTCTCCTCTTCTTCTTTGTTAACAGAACGTTTCAGCTGATATAACCTCCAGCCTTCATCGACGTGATGGTGAAATTTCGAACCTGAGTTCTCATTCTTAAGGTATTTTTCGATGTTGTTGTTGTTATTGTTATTATTATTATTATTATTATTATTATTATTATTATTATTATTATTATTATTATTATTATTATTATTATTATTATTATTATTAATAATAATAATATTGGCATATGGCATAGTGGTTATGAGCGCAGGCTACTAATCCCAAGATTCCGAGTTTGATTCCAAGCAGTGACCTCTATAACGTTACCCGAGCGTTAAAATTATACAACTATTTGTTTATACACTTGTCTTCGTCTTTTGTTGTTCTGTAAATTTCAAATATATATATGTATATATATGTATATATATATATATATATATATATATATATATATATATATATATATATATATATATATATATATATAAACAAATAGTAAATGAGTATATGCATATATACGTACAGGTATGTGCATACCGACATCCACGTGTATGTATAGGTGCATATCTGGGTACAGGACATTGCAAACAAAACAGAGACGAGAAAACACACAAGCCACATAGAGAACATTCTACTTCATCAGCTACCTCCATTTTAACACCGGCGTAATATTTATATATACTTATATATATATATATATATATATATATATATATATATATATATATATATATATATATATATATATATATATATATATGTATATATATATATATATACATATATACATACAAATATACAAATATTTATACGTACATACATGCATACACCCATTCTAAATGTATGTGATTAAAATTCAGATATCAAAATCATTCATTTCATATTTTTACATAAAGTCCATGCAATATCTATATATCTGAGAAATAGATTCAATTTTAATGTGGAAAATTTTATATTTAATGACTACCGGAAATATATCGCAATCCATAAATAATCTTAATGTATCAAAATTATCTGTAAAATAGTATAGGAGATGACACAAATTTGCACGATCCAAAACATTTTCCAATAAACGAAATGAATTAGAATATATCATTAAATAAAATTTCAACATCCGTATATTGTTTATTGAATCTTATGAACCAATAAGATGAAATGATACGTTTAAGTTATTCTAACATGTTTATATGTTATATAAATTTTATAGAAAAATCTCAGAGCATTTATATTTATAGGGCTATATACACTGACACGCACACACACACACACAAACACGCGCGCGCACATACGAACGCACACACACACACACACACACACACACACACACACACACACACACACACATATATATATATATATGTGTATGTATGTATATATATCCATATTGGGTGTACGTGCCTTTGGTCTTATACATTTCTGGGAAGATAAGTTTGTAATATTGGTGACATATGATCGTTTTTCGTGAATGGAATGACATGCAATTGTGCAATTTTACCACTCTTTCTTTCATAATGTCATTGTAGGTATTGTTCATTCAAAGCCATTTCATGGTTATGAGATTCACAAAAGTGAGTGAATGTTTGCAGCATTAGAATCAGATTTATATCCTCAACACATTACAAACACCAAGTAGTATCCGTGCATCATTACATATAAGCGTCAATAAATTCATAATTGCCTATATGTCAATATATGCAGAAATACTTATCGATATCTATAGTAAGAATGAATTCGTAATATGTTTTTTGAAACAGATATTCTGTTCAGGATATATCTTTAATAATATATAATTCGCACAATCGATACGGTTATATTCTATATGGCGAGTATCATTTAAAATTATATCATCATTCCTCATCTTTTAAATAACTTACAGTAAAGTCCCTTGGCTAGTGATTAGCGTAGTTGGTTCACGATCATACGGTCGGGAGTTCTATTGATGGCAACGCGTTCTGCCCCAGGACAAGACATTATATTTCATGTAATCCCAGTCAACTTAACCGACAAAAATGTGTGTTACCTGTGTTTAAAAAGGCCAGCCTTGGCGAATTTTGTTTGTTGCTGGATCGCCCTGAAGACCATTAAATTTATGAATGTCTTTGTAGTGTTGAGCCACTTGTACATTAATTTTCCGAGTACACTATTCCGTTGATCCATCGGAGTGCCAGTTAATTACTATATGTACACTAATTGTAAGGATGAAATCTCCATAACTGTTTTCCTTATAATCGTGTATATTTAGTCCTATATTTATTTGTTTCTTCTTACAATTTGCAAAAATTTATTTTTGCCTATTTTACACCTTGTGTGTGTGTGTGTGTGTGTGTGTGTGTGTGTGTGTGTGTGTGTTTGTGTGTGTTTGTGTGTGTGTATGTGTGTGTGTGTGTGTGTGTGTAAAAGGGATGTTTCCCTGACGTCGTTCGAAATGCTTTTTATGTGACGAATTTCACAAATTTGTCAACAGTTAATGACCATTGATTTTACAAATACCAAGTACTTGGAAGAGTTGAAATTGGAAAATCTAAATACAATCCCAGACGTATATCGCTTATGTTGGAATGTTTATCGTTCCAATATTCCCTAGAGGAATATATTAATATATTGATTTTATTCTTGAGTAAGAAATGCGTATGTTACCGGCTTGATGACGTTCTAAATATAAATCAATTTATAATGCATCTGAACTAATCTTCCCTTCAAAGTAATAAATTATTTCTGTTGATATTTCTACTATTGTTGTTATGTGACGGTTGCAAGTCGTACTAGAAATGACACCTGTTATTACTTTCCTCGATGATGCGAAGCTTGATTTAAACTAAGAAAGCAGTGAGTCTGCACAAATAAACACAGAAATCCCTTGTGACACCCAAACCACTACATGAGATTCGTAATTTATTTATAGATGGTAATAGAATAAATGAAAGAAAATACACTTCGTTCGGATTTGACATCAAAGGACCGAGCCTATAATGCTAAAGGCTTCAGATTTGTGTCCGTTAACACTAACCATAAAGAAGATACATTGAGGAGGTCCAACTGCGAAAGTTGGGATCGAAACTAGTTCTGGTGAGAACATCCGTTTAGTATTCATGGTCGATCGTATCGGAAGATTTTCATTGAACGAAATTGATCAGAGCACCATCCATGCAAGATTTCTCGTCGACCATGTCTATGAGATATGCATGTTGTAGGAATTATGGTGTTTAGATCTGTCTATTTTTAACAGATTTATGCGTCGAAAGTTATCAGTGGTAACTCTCAATTTGGTGTACTTTTAGAACCGCTACCCGGCTTCCACTCACAGAACTAGGGATTCTCCGCTTCAGCTGATCAACTGGAGTAGATATCTGCCATGAGATATCAAAGCAAGTCTGGAACATAAATGTGAAGCTTTTAGATCCGAATATCCAACCCGGGTGATTTACATACTGTGCCACAAACCACCTCTTCCCGTATTTCCGTAACACTATCGGCTTACCAGAACACGCTCCACCTTTACGACAAGTTGTTGAAATAGGCAGTGAAATTCATTTTTTGTTCCTTTCCAACACTCAGTGCTTCTGAATGTTAGACGCATCTGCTTTCTCTCGACTAACAAGTGCTCATTTTGATCTGTGAATGTTTTTATGTTTACTAAGTTTCATCTTCGCCACTCGGATATATCGAACAACTTGCGATCCCTCGTGCGCTAGAGCATGCACCTTAGTTTTCACAATACAGAAATATTGTCAAGAAATATTGTTCTACGTTGATGAATTGGCTGACATACCATATTGCCACGATGCTACGTCTAACAGTATCTTTCCAAAGCGATTCTTTTTAAGTTTCTCACTAAATCTCCCTCTTCGATTTTTCTCTGTCGCTACAAACTTATCAAACATCAATTTTGCTCTAATCGCCCTTTTTAAGGAAATACCATTTATTGTTGAAGTTTGTTCCCGCCAATGCCCGCTAAGCTAAATTGCTACATCAGACATTTACAATGTTTTCAGTAGTTTTCCTTGGTGTACGTATGACGTACTTTATTACTTTATTAGTCTGAAGTACTTTATTAGTCTTTGTGACGAGGGTTGCCTCTGTTCTAGTAACCTCGGTTTTGTTAGTAACAATGGTATTGTTGTTGAAGTCGATGCTGGGGCGTCGTCTTAGGGAGGTATTTTGTCTACGCTTTTACACATCCCATCTTCTGTGACTGGGTTGATTTCATTTTTTCTTGTTTGGTATTTGTTGCGATGTACTTTCTTCTCGGCCATATTTCCCAAATGCAATGTCTTATTCTGAAAAGATTAATTTATTCATTGACTCAGAAAATGTGATTGGCTCGGTGAGGCCCGGATTCTGAAAACAGAATGAAAACCGTAACTTATGCTATGGTGTCAATATATATCTATTCAAACTATTTGTGCACATCTAGTCACTGACTAAGAAAGCAGTGAGTCTGCACAAATAAACAAAGAAATCCCTTGTCACGCGCAAACCACTACATGGGATTTGTAATTTATTTATAGATGGTAATAGAATAAATGTAAGAAAATACACTTCATTCGGATTTGACATCAGAGGACCGAGCCTATAATGCTAAAGGCTTCAGATTTGTGTCCGTTAACACTAACCATGAAGAATATACATTAAGGAGGTCCAACTGCGAAAGTTGGGATCGAAAGTATTCCACTGCTTTTACCATTTTATTTCTTTTACCACATTTTTGTACTATAA
>NC_142929.1:161576574-161581574 GCF_046866305.1 Octopus bimaculoides | reverse complement strand
GTCCATATATGTAGTAATAAATGATTGAGATACTTAAAGTAAGATAAGGGAGTTAAGAATTTAAAGATTAAAAATTAATATGGAAATAAAGGAAAGCTAAGTATGGTTGTTGGAGATTACCTAACGTGGTCAACGCTTAGCTTGTAATCTATGCATAAAAGAAGCAATCCACATATTAAAACACAACTCCTCGACATTTCTAAATAAATATATTGAAGCCATAAATACATGCAACCGCCACATTTTTCATATCTTCAAATTTTACCCCAACTATAAATGCAACCTAAATAACCACACAGCATGTGTCTACAACACCCCTTAGGTAATTCCGAACAACCCTGCTAAACTTTGCTTTTTATATCCATTTTAACTCCTCTATCTTACTTTAAGGATCTCAATCATTTAATACTACATATATGGACATACAAGCGGATACATATGTGTGCGTGTAAATGTGTGTGCATGCATTTTTATGTATGTATGTATATCCATGTGTGTATATGTATGTATATGTATGTGTGTGTGTATGTATATGTTGTGCATTGTATATACAAACATATATGCGTGAGTGTGTGTATGTGTATATATATATATGCATATGTATGCACACACATATGCGTGTATGAATACATTTATGGATGCGTGTGAGCATGCACGTGTATGTTTATGTGTATGTGTATGCGTATGTATATATATATATATATATATATATATATATATATATATATGTGTGTGTGTGTGTGTATGTATGTATGTATGTATGTATGTATATATGTATGTATGTATGCATGTGCTCACATGTATATGTACGTGTGTGCGCGCGTACGTACGTCATCATACCTTCTTTCCTACTTTTTGATTGATACCTATCACACTAACCTATCAAATATGTCTACTCATAGTAATTTGACATCCTTGTATTCTTCCCTCCACTTTTAATTTTACTACTAAAACTACTACTCGCTTTGGTATCGCCCCACGCATAACTTTCCTCTACCCATCCCTTAATACAGCTCTATCATATTACTTCTAATAACATATCTCACACTTATTTATTCTTTTCCTTCTCATCTCTTCGTATCCACCCCTTCCCACTCTTCTCCCATCCCTCTACATTATCTTGACCACAAACTAAAATTCTTTTTCTCACTTCTTTCACACTTCTTCATTTTCTTTTTCGTTTCCTTTTTTCACTCTTTACACATTTTTTTACATTGTCCGCAAAGGAATTATTAAAGAAATTGATGATAATGATTTTACGTGGATGGAATGTCTTTGAATGAGACTTGGTGTCGTATTTTACGTGAGCTATATAAAATATAGGGTATTTTCATATTTTAATATAGCATGTAAAACTTTTGTGATTATTATGTGGCTGTTTCTACTCTAGTTTGAAGGCAAGTCTTTAAAAAATAGCATGCAATCTCCTCTCCGACTCAATTCATAGGCAAAATCCATTAAAGTGAGAAGACCATCACATCGACAAAGGTTTTGATTTAGATAAGTTGTACACTCCAGCATTACCACTGTACTCAGAAGTTTTATAATCCTCTCTGCTGAAGTCGAGGACTATTATAAAGGATTTCATTTTGAAAAGGGAAAACGTTGACGTATATGTGTATAGAGTTAAAGGTGCTTAGAATCCATATTCAGAGATTGTGAGGATAGTTACTTGCTTGCCAAAAGTAAATAAATTGGTGGAGGAATGAACAATATTCGTACATACCAATGTCTACATATCTTTTTCAACTTTTTCCTCAATATAGAACAGAAATATTTTAGTTACATTTTAGCTCATATGCCATATGGTTAGAAAGAATCGTCTTTCAAATTTCTAGGATTTTACCTGTAATATGATGTGAACTAAAATCTCCATTTTAATTCGGTTTCCTTTTCCCTTTTGTTTCAATTCGTATTCAGCCGTTGGACGGTGGTCACGCTGTGAATCCGCCTCGGAAGGTTTAGACGATCAAATCTACCTACCAATATAATTTTAAGTTAAACAAATCAATTGACAAACGAAAGAGTTAGGAAGTGAAGTAGTACCAGTGTGTGAGTTTATTATTTTTATTATTTTAGTAGTAACCTCTCCCAATATACATCAAAATGTTTCAAGACGCGAGTTCACTTCAAAATGTCTTGCAAACTAGACACTAGCCTGGATCTATTGCAGAAGTCACTTCTAAGCCACATACTTGAAAAACGATCTTCTTATCCAAAGAGTTATGTTCTGTAACTTCGTAACTTCTGATTATGGCATTTTAACTATGTTTGTTAACATGCTATAGGCACCATTCATTTACCGGTGCCTAGATCAGCTGAAATAATTGGCTCTACGCGTATTAATGTCATTAACAATAGTTCACCTAGAGTATTTTAATATATTGTTTAAGAAGTCTTCAAAGCTCTGAGATACGTTCTGTTTTCAATTTCTTCATTTTGTTAGATTAAATGAAGTTTTTATTGTTCAGCCTTTCTATTTTTCCTGCAATCTATCTTGAAAATTATAATTTCAGCTTTGTGAATTCTAATTCTATATTAAAATAAACTGACATTTTCCAAACATTTCAAGAAGCGCATTTAGAAGCAGGCACGTAGTAGAGTGGATTCCAATGTGTGATAAGTATTGTTTTCTGTTTGTTTATCACTGAAAAATAATCCTTACTACCTAAGCTTGTTATCGGAATTAATCATTGTCTTCCTTTTAGCCTTCCATAATGCTTTCTGCAAACCCTAATCAATTTATTATAACACGTATTATGCACATTTCCTTTCGTATTATACACATTCTTTTTCGTATTATACACATTTTCCCATAAATCATATTACAATAACGTCAAGATTGTACCCTCAATAGTAGTAGCTATCTAGTATGTTATCGTGACTAGTAAATACAGCAACTACCATCAATAGTCACTTCTTAAAATCTAATAATACACAAAGACGGTGAGCTGACAGAATCACTTGTAAGCAACATTTTTAGCGGCATATTGCCCGTTTTACGTTCCACGTTCAAATACGGCCGAGGTTGACTTTGATTTTCATCCTTTCGGAAAAGATATAATAAGTACCTCTCAATGTAGCGTCGATGTATTCGATTTACCACTCTTAAGACCTTGCTGGCATTTTACCAAAATTTGAAACCAGTATTGAATAACATACTTACGACCTTTTCCAAACACATCCCAGAATACTTAAGATACTTTGCGGAAGAAAATATCATAAACTTCTTACTACAAAAGACACAGCACAAATAGAAGCTTAAGTTCTACCATAATTCTATTTACACATAAAGCTCACATGCGCACGTAATATCCCTCTTTGAAAGCACAGGGAAATATGTTTTCTCAGAAAGTAATCGATAATAGATAACACACTGTATTATTACAATTTGATTAGCAAGCACAAAACCGTACATTATAAAAAATATGAATTATCTATAGTTTTTCTAGATCTCCAACCCCATTAAATCTCATGATATACAAAAATGGATAGTATGGCTCTTTCTACTAGAATTAATGATCTACTATTATTTTGTAACATTATAGTAATATATAATCCTGAATTTTTTATGTTAGTAAAATGTTTGGCATTTTACATCATACTTTATATCGTTTAGCTAATTGATTATGATTTGATACCGATTTTATTTTCGATATGCTTTTTATATTAGATTAGGTAATTGTGCTCTTTATCTTAGTCAGTATAGTATTATCTATGAGTTGAAAAATTCCTTGTAAAATTCAATTTGTTGTAATATAAAATCTGTTAAAACACTTCATGATGCATTTGCATTACCTAGGCCAAATGTGAGTTTGAGCACTAAAACAAAATACCGAAAGCGCATAAAAGTTTTATAGTACAATAAACATTCGAGTGAATGTTATATTAAATATTTTATTCATACGCGAAAAATATAAATGAACATGACAAAAGCTTCTAACATCACAATAGCTACTGCACACACGGTACGTAATTTTCAGTATATTTCATACTCGGCAAAATTATAAGAATATCTTGAGAAATGACTACTTTCAGTGTTAACTATATATGTTGTAAGTCGCATCTACATAAGGAACCGCATAGTTCATAAATATAGTTTTGAAATGTCTCATACGATTCGCTTAAATTTCTCTGTAAACAATTTGAAATTTGTTGGGAGTACATGCGTAAAACTATAACCCTTTTATAATGTATTTTACATGCATACATTGTTCATACAGCTTACAGTTTGTTTATGGATATGCTTCGTTGCAAATATCAATGTCTAGATTATGATAAGGCCTCCCAATAAATTTGAAAGGTTTCTAACTTTGGTCTTTATATTTATTCCGAAAACTGAAAATTCTGGTAATATTGTATTTTCGAATATTTAAATATCAGTTCAATTTATTGTTTAGAAGCAATATTGGTATTTGTCAGGTTTCAGTAAATACTACATTTAATATATTATTTTATAATACACTATTCGCGCTTGTAAACTCGCATCATATAGAACGCTAGCTAAAACTGGATCTGTTCACATAAGATAATATTTTTTCTCATTTTTAGAATGGTAAAATAAGAAAAGTTTTATTGGAGGAAGAGTGAAAACTCGGAGTAATGCTTAGAGAAATTTCTAGCTTGTAATGAAACGTCTAAATCAATAGGATGCGTTTTGTGAAATCTTTTCTCTTCTTGTCTTCTCTTCTTGTTTGTAAAATACACACAAGCAAACACGCAGACAGACACTCCCATACAAACACAAACAGGTGCACAAATCTACTCTTATACAAAGAAAACCCACTCATGCACATGCAGGTGATCTTAAACTACGTTTGGAAATTGTGTTCTAAAGTTATTTATTACTCTATTTAAAATAACACCAAGTATACGAACATATCCATTTGCCAACTATATCATCTTTACTTATTAGTACCATCTTTATTACGTTTCAGTTTTCTATACAGACAATATTCAACAATAATGCCT
The DNA here is from genome assembly GCF_046866305.1 of Octopus bimaculoides. Taxonomy (NCBI): domain Eukaryota; kingdom Metazoa; phylum Mollusca; class Cephalopoda; order Octopoda; family Octopodidae; genus Octopus; species Octopus bimaculoides. Next base: position 161,576,603 of record NC_142929.1, on the reverse strand, counting down.
ATATAGAGTGCACGTGAAATCGAACTGAA
>NC_142929.1:161561574-161571574 GCF_046866305.1 Octopus bimaculoides | reverse complement strand
GATGATGTATTAGATTCACAAAAGACTTACTGGAAGAGGTTTAAACATAGTGTATGTATTTTATACATTAATTTCTGGCATGCTTTTGACCGGTAGATTTTTGCAATGTGGGTGGTTCTGCATATAAGAATAAGTTTTATCCCTGTCACTGCTAACCAGTCTGGTATGCTACTATTCCCTTCGAGAACTTGCTGTTACAGCTTGATAAAATATGATCAGTTGAAGGCTAGCTTCTTGTACCAGTATCCAATAATCAAGTCACGAGTGCTTTTCCATCCTGATGTTTCTAGTTTTACAATCATAAGGTTATCAGCATCAGTGTTGTATGTCTTGAGTGTAATACAGGAATAATAGCATATTTCAATTTCTTCTAGTCACAGAGCACCTTGGTTAAACTTCATCTCATCGCCCCAAATTTTCCTCTAGACGGAGCTTCTATGATGTTCACTGCTTCTCCTCTCATGTCTCTGCACACTGAAGCATGGTTCCATGTTTTGCTGTTGTTGTTGCTTATGTTTTTCCCTCTGTTATTCTCTTCTGAACTCGGTGTTCCTCACTGACAGCTTTTAGCTCCTGCTTGAGAGTGATCAATTTGCAAATGGGTGTCCTCTTTTTTGCTATCTTCGAACATCACTTCTATCTCCTTCACTTTTTGTTGATGACACTATAGTGACTTGCTTATTTGCAAGCAATGAACATCATCACATGTCTCATAATCTTCCGTAAATCAACTATCTTATTCTCTCTCTTCAAAACCCACGATGACGCTTTCTTCGTTGTTTCGGTATTGTTTACTTTTTGAACATCGTTTATATACTGCTATGCAATAGTATACTGGGCATACAGACAGGCGTTAATCTGCCTGGAAGAGAGTTCATTACACTGTTTTAAATACTTCTCTCCAATTTCATTAACAGCTTGTCATGCCGTGTCTGGAGGTCTTTTACTTACGTTGGTAATGAATGCTTTCTCTTCGAGTGAGTGCTCCATAACCAAAGTTATTTTTTCTTCAAAAAATTTTGTAAGGGTATACTTCACCGCTATATAACCTTGGCTACTACTACTACTACTACTACTACTACTACTACTACTACTACTACTACTACTACTACTACTACTACAATAATCTTTGCGGTTGTGCCTCCTATTTACTATAGCCGTAGTAAAGTGACAATGGTCAGTTACTTTAGCACGTAATGCAGTTTGTCTGGTAGGCAGTATAGTATCTGCTGGAATGCGACTAACTGTGGAACCGCCTGTCCACGTTTTGGTTTATATTGTTTGGGAGTAGGTTAATTGCAGACTTTTTTGCGATAAAGTCACATTCATTAACTTTCTTTCTGTGTTCCACATATGTTGCTTGATGGCTAATTGTTTTGCAGAAAAATTATTTAGGTCTGGGTGCAGATTGTGCCATTATGATTTTAATATATTCCTATTAGCAACAACGGGATTTTGTTTCGTTGTTTTAATAACAGCTAAATAAATCAGTATTCAATTTATAACTCCAAGAAAAATGTGTTTTGAAGTTATGGTTTTTTCTGATACTACAGCTAGAAAGGATTTGTTTATCTGTTGAGATGCTGCTTTCGATCTGTTTCTCAGATGTGTTGCCCTTGAAATTGTGCCCAGCCATGTTGTTTTTAGTAACTCTCTGCATGATAAATTCAAGTTTCAGTCGATACTCATTACGATCTTCAATAAAAGCCTCCTTCAGTTAATTCAACTGAAGTTTAACCATTTATTTAACAGGGCTGGTAGTTGTGGCATCAAATTTGGAGATAGTATTTATCGTATTTTCGATACTCTCCCACGCTAAATACGCGATTTGTCGCTCCGAATGTTTGATGTATATATGTAGGAATGTATGTATGTATGTATGTATGCATGTATGTGTACCTGTGTGTGCCTGTGTGTAGTCATTATGCATGACAGTATGCTTAAACAAAAAAAATATAGAAAATAAAACGCAATATTTTTAAAATACATTTGTTATGTATCTTAAAGTCAATGAAATATCGCATGGAGATAACAGAGCAACTCAATGATTTAAGCAACAGAGCGATAGTTACGGAAATCACATCTAATTGTGGGGAAAACTGTTCGACAGACCTGAACGGATAAAAAACCGTAGATGAAGGAAGAAAACGGAAGTTCACTGTGGTGGAGGAGATTGAAAATGTAAGATAAGACCGTAAATGAAGCGTGCAAAGCCAGTGGTAGGGCACAGAAGAGTTGATAGAGAGAGAGGTTCAATAACTGAAAATCACAAATTGGTTCGGGTGATAGAAAAGTGAGGTAGTAGACATTAGTCACATATAATGGGGAGAAGGAGGTGGAGGAGGAGGCTGGGGTGGAGGAGGTGGTTGGTGTGAAGGAGAAGGTGAGGGGAGGAGATGGATGAGGAGAATGAGGATGGTGAGGAGGAGGAGTATGCGTGAGAGAGCGATGGGAAAATAAAAAGATGGACAGATAGTGGTAGATAGATTCGTGGTCGTAGGATAGAAAACATAGTTGAGAATTGACAGCTGTGTTTTGTTACAAACATTGTTGAAAAGAGTAGCATAAAGAAACGAATAGTTCACAAACAGTAAAAGTGTTTCTATGTATATGTACACAGATACTCAAATACACAGATTCATATATATATGCATTAACACACGCACACACGTAAATATGCATATATGTGTGCGTATGTGTGTGTGTGTCTCTGTGTGTTTGTGCGTATCATTCATTTTTGACTTGTTGAGATTAATTTCTCACATTTCTTTATACTTAGAGGGAAAATGTAGAGAAGTGTAAATAACGATATTATTATTTTAAGCATTTAGTATTTGTTAATGCTACTAAATCTGCAGGTGGTGTTTCTCGTATGAAATAGAATTTTCATCATTCTGATACTTAGGGAAAACTAACACTTTATATATGCACTTTACGAAACCACAAATTAAATAAACAATAATTTGTTTAGTTAGAGAAAATTGTTCTTGATATATATAGAATAGTGTGCTACTACAAAATATATATATTTCCTTGTCTTGTCAGAGGCAGTGTATGGTGTATCACGAAAACAAATTCTTAGAAAACATTTTCGTGTTTGTTTTTTTTTTTTTTTTTAATCAGACCAAATATAAATGGATACAAAGGACGTAGTTCGTGGTCCCATCCACAATTTCAGTATTCTCTCTGTATTGAGGATGTTTGAAATTTTGAAATTCATTTGATATGAAATGTATGTTAGTCGCTTTATTTAATGGAGAAAAATCCATGGGAATTTCTTGTCAATATTTTTCTTTTTCAAATTACTAAACATGTTGAGAAATGAATACATAAAAAACAACTATTTGATTTATTTCCTTAAAGATATGCAGAAATACATATATTGCAATGTAAAATAGAATATTCAGATATATTCATATTCACTCAAACAAGAGTTGGCATTTATAGCAAGAAAGTTTTCTATTCCATTTCCGGTATCTTTGCAAGCACCAAAATATTAAACAATGCTCGTAAGATGGTATCAAACAACACAATTCCTGTAAGAATTTTCTTAAAATTTATCTACAAATTAACAGTCCTTCCAGAAAATTAAATGCGCAACAACTCCGTAATTTCTCAGGACAAATCAGAAGAGTTTTTTTAGACATGTGATACTGAATAGGTTATAGTTTTAATGGTAATGTACTAGAGAAGGCGAGGCTGTGTGATACGTAAAATATGTCAGCATAATACGCCAGATTCCGTTGTATTTCGCCTTCATGTTTATCATTATTTCCTACTTTAAGTTCTCACCTCCTCCACTCTCTCCTACCTCCGCGCACAGACAAAAGTCAACTGGTTTTTTTCTTTCGATTTCTTCCAATGGATTGCAATGGATTTACTGATTGTTTTGAGACAATACGCGACTAATCAAAAACAATGACACTTCCTACAACAGAACGGCTAAACCTCAAAACAAGCGTTTGCCCTTCTAGAAAAATTCGTAACCAAAATACTTTTTTAATGTCTTAGAAAAGAAGAGCGCATTGCAAAGGCTACACAATTCCTCAACAATTCCTGAATTTAATTCCAACGTCCTAGTCACGAATAGGAAGCTATTCATCTTATAAGCGTTTACAGAACGTTTTGAAAAAGCTAAAATATTGTTCAAAGAAAAACAGATTTTTCTACGGACACTCACATGAAGTAATGTTCTGACAGCACAAAACATGATTAGTTATCTTGGATTTCGTATTTTCTCCTTTGATCAGAGGTCTTGTTTATCAGTCATGACCTAACGCTAAACAAAGAACAATTACTTTTTATTATTACTTGCACTCTAAAACAGCTATAAATAATCCCGTTTTGAATGGAGGTGAAATATTAGTATATCTCGATTGAGTTATTAATGTGAACGGAATACTAATGGACATTACAATGGCCATTGAACCTACATTTTCAATTAGTGGTTTTAAACACGCACACACACAAACATAAATACAAACGCACCTACACACACATATATATATATGTGTACATATATATATATATATATATATATATATATATATATATATATATATATATATGTATGTATGTATGTATGTATATATATATATATATATATATATATATATATATATATATATATATATATATATATATATATATATATATATATATATATATATATATATATATATATATATATATATATATATATATATATATATATATATATATATATATATAATACATTTCTAAATCTCTCAGAGATATTTATCCAGTAGCTACAAAATAAAGTGATGGTATGTTGTCAGCTTAATGCGAGAGTCCCCTGAATGAGAAGAATGCTACTGGTATTTAGCCCTAGGAAACACCGTTTCCTGCTAGCCTTCGCACATTTCCTGTGTCCGTTTGTTTACTAAGGGGAGATAAGCACGTCCACCCAGCAAAGCCAGCACCCAGAGACTAGTTTCAGAGTCATTGCTCATCAGTCTGGAGTAGCAAGTCTTACTAGCTTTTTTTCCTTTATTATAAGCATATAGCTCTTACCGAGAAGGGACAAACAAAGACAGACAACACAATACAATGGGGTACATGAAACGAAAATCGAATGGTTATGAATATAGTGATATAATCAAAAATGAAATGTCTTACTTGCCCCCATACACAAGCAATGTCATTTAACTGTTTATGCAATTCATGTTCGTGTACAGTTTGTGATTCTTCTTTTTTATTTTTTTTAAACACATTTCAAATTCACAAATTTTACTTACTTTTATATTCATCGACAAAGTATTGCACAATGTCTCTGATTGGCACCACTGGTAGCAGCTCATCACATTGAAACCACAGCTGCAACAATTCAATCCGCTCACCGATCACTTCTGCACTTTCTATCTGCATCTCCACCAAATTACCTTTTCTCTTTTTCAAAAAGCCAGCAGAAAAAGAGAAAAGACAATTTGGAGGAGTTTCAGATAGAAGGTGCAGAAGTAGCAAAAGAGAAAATTGCAGAAGAGAGATCAAATGAAAAAGAAAATATGCACAGAAGAAAGAAAGCAACAACGTGGAGCGGCAGTAAGATGGACACTCAAGTACCAGGAACATCGGAAGAGAGTGGAGATGGAAAGTGGAAGGAGGAGGCGAAAAGAAAGAATCTGACGAGAATGGTGGAATAAAAGAAGAGTATAGGAAGAGAGAAGAGGATTACGAAGTCGAAAAATGGCAGACGATGTAAGATAACGAGATGTGAATATACAGAGGACGAGAGGACGAATTTGCTGGAGAGTGACAGAGCGGATAAATTGAAAGAAGTGTTCGGTGAGCGGATTGAATTGACGAACGTGTGGTTTCAATGTGACGAGCTGTCACCAGTGGTGCCATTCGAGGATATTGTGCAATACTTTGTCGGTGAATATAAAAGTAAGTAAAATTTGTAAAATTGAAATGTGTTTTAAAAAATCCCAATAGAATGTAGACGGATATGAACTGCATAAACAGTTAAATGACACTGCATGCGTATGGGGGCAAGTAAGACATTTCATACTTTCATTATACCACTATATTGATATCCATTCGATTTGAATTTTTCACATATCCCTTCTAGCGATAGATGTTAACCAGATATTGTGGAGATCCTATCTCTTGTGAGAATCTGTGGTCTAAGGCAAACGTGGTAATTGTAAAAATATGGAGAGTAATAATGGAGTGCTCAGGTCTGAGCGTTCTGCTTCATTTCTTGAATGCGCTACGAGGAGGTAAAAGAAATAATTGCATAATTATATTCATTGCAGAGTTTTGCATTGATTAACATTTCCAATTTTACAATACCAAGTTATTTGGAGGCAGAGTGTGTAAGAGAATAAATTTCTATGCTGTTTGAAGGAGGTTTTCACTTCGTAGCCAGCAGGTGTTTGCCGGATGCAAATACATAAATCAAGTTGTGTTAACATCTCTGTCACATTGCGTATTTGAACATTGTGAAACCTATTTTGCTTTCCAAAATTTGTATTCATAACTGAGTAATTTCTCTGATGCGTAATCATTTAATGAACGGTACCTTTAGACATAAAACATATTTTCGTATCACGATTGATAGTGACATCACAGTATTATTAATGCCTGCAAAGCAACCAAACTTGTGAAAGGGGTTTATCATTAAGATGGAGGAAATGATTGGAAGATGTAGTCATGGCAATTACCATTTTCTTCATGAGAATGCTAGAGGCAACATGTACTCCATATAATGTTTAAAACATGTGTTAAAACACTGAAACTGTGACTGTTTCAAATACATTAGCAGAATGTTTTCAGTCTTGTCGTATGAGAAAATTAAGGCTGGTATATTTGATGGCTCCCAGATCAGGCGGCTACTCCTGGAAGATAAAATTTTGGAGACCATTCTGGCGTTGAAAAACAAGTCTGGTATGATTTCGTTCAAGTTGTGTCTGATTTTCTGGAAAACAGGAAGTCAACAAAGCATGAAGGCATTCTTCAGACACTCCTAGCTAGTTATCGATCTCTGGGTTGGAACATGAGTATAAAAGTGCATTTCCCGCACAGTCATCTGGACTTCTCTGACAATCTTGGTTCAACAAGTGATGAGCATGGAGATATTTCCGACCAACACATTATGACCAGGGAGACCAGATATCAAGCGTGAGCAACACAAACACGAATACTGGTCAATGCTGATGTCTCGCGATGGAAATATCTATGTGGAGATGTGTAATCAAATATATATATATATATATATATATATATATATATATATATATATATATATATATATATATATATATATATATATATATATATATATAGTTTATGAGCGGTAGTGGTGTCAATTAAGGTCTATTTAAGGTCACTTTAAATAGAACCCTTGACTCAATAACACTGTGTACAATCTCTATATTTGGAATGACCAATTTCAAAGACTGTTGGATTTTACTCATAGGGTACTGGAATCTTAATATGGATTTACAACTGCAATGACCACTTTCAAAGACTATTGGATTTTACGCATAAGGTATTGGAATCTTATATGTATACCATTCTGCCTAAACAATGGATTTACAAATACAATATCCCTGCATATCTCACATCTATTTTCGTCCTCCAATTCACTCTCTATTTCCTATCTTATCTAAATTAACTATTGCTTAACTATCCTCTCACACCGTCTCCGATGAAGGGATATAATGAATATCCTGGAAACAGCTGTAAGACCTTCTATTTATAAATGTTCAGAAAAATATACACAGTATTGGTTTTTTATCTCATTACGAAAAGTAAATCCTTATATATATATATATATATATATATATATATATATATATATATATATATATATATATATAATGATTTACTTTATATATAACGAGAGAGAGAGAGAGAGAGAAAGAAAAAAAAAGAGAGAGAGAGAGAGAGAGAGATAGAGAGAGAGAGAGAGAGAGAGAGAGAAAGAGATAGAGAGAGAGAGAGAGGGAGGAAATAAGACAAGGCAGAAAATTCTAAAATAATTTTATCATGAAGAACATTTTAGTACCGGTTTCAGTCTCTGTGACTTTTTCAACTTGGAGTAAATTATGAAAACAATTAAATTGTGTAAAAATTAAATTAAATGTTTTTTTTAAATATATATATATATATATATATATATATATATATATATATATATATATATATATATATATATATATATATATATATATATATATATATATATATATAATACAAATAATATGTGAGCATATGCATATTTGCGTACGTGTATGTACATACCTACATCTACATATATATATATAGATGCATATCTGGGTACATAACGTCACAAAAAACGTGGACAAAATGATAAACAGAGCACCGAAAACACACAGGCCACATAGAGAAATTTCCTTCATCAGCTGCCACCAATCTAAAAGTAAGCGTTTTGAAGAGTTAGGGCAGGAGTAAATATATATATATATATATATATATATATATATATATATATATATATATATATATATATATATATATATATATATATATATATATATATATGTATGTATATACTAATCAATAAAAAGGTATTATTTCATTTGTGCCAGTATTGCTTTTAATACCGATTACTATTTCATTTGCGTTAGTTTCATACGACGTCAATATTCCATTTAATGCCGAAATTGACACGCTTTGCTAAAAATGTAATTCTTGGTTAACAAAGAAATTTGGGATGGTAGAAAATTTCTGAGGATATTTCTGAACTCAGCACCATCAAATTAAGCATTAATTGTAAAAAGCAAGACAAGTAAAACTTCTTCCAAATATGTTCTCAGTGCTATTCATGTTCGTTCACCATCGATTTAGTCAACAAATACGTTGCAACTCTAAATTGCTCCAGACACGAAAATTCCAAGCACATATTTTCTACTGGATGGTCACTGTATGACAATCGGATTCTTTACAGTAATATTAAACACCACAGGAGCACAAAAACCGACGTCCGAGAGCAATAGTTCACCCATATACGATTGCATTCAATGTGGAGTATGATATGGAAGGAATTATTCCTTATAAGCTATTAGAGCTTTTTTCGAGAGAATTGTCACAGGAGATGAGACTTGGGTCTGTCAATTTCGTCCGGAATCTAAGAAGAAAAGTATTGCGAGTAATTCCCGGAATCGCCAGCGAGAATGACATTCAAGGAAAAAAGTAATGTTCCCCATTTTGGGAGACCTATACTGAAACATTAACTGGAAAAGTTATCTATAGGCACCAGTGTAGGTTACAGTGAAGTACTGGAAAAGAAGCTTAAACCAGCAGCTCGCACCAAGAGTCAAACTCTGTTGTCAAATCAAGTGTTATTCTTGAGTCACTTTACATACACATTTTAATACATTCTTATGTAAAATATATCTTAATCCCTCAAATTTATAGCCTTTCGGGTCATGAGAATTTATATCTCGTATGTATATTAAACATATGTATTACACCACGAGAGTGGAATCAGATAAGTTAGAATGAGCATCACAATAGTGCCTATTAAAAATAAAGGGATGAAATTATAAGCAATGTAAAGAAAATTCATTCATTACATCATATAGCTAAAACACATGCTGCATGTAGCAGGAAAACAGCATAACTTTTGAATATTCATATACATAACTCAGTTCAAATTGGGCAAAAATGGGTATAACGGAAATATACTATGCGAAAATTGCGAGATGAGATAAACACTTATTAACTATAAAAAAAAAGAATTAATAACCCCAGTCCATAAACATTTATAAAGGACTTAATCTCACTATGTGGAGAGTTTATTAATTTATGAATTTTAAATAATCCCCAATATAAATGATTTCAATCGATGATCTAATGTGCCAAGGATTTGATTGAAATTTTATACGAATAAAGTTTCCAGAACAAATTTTTCAACAGCTGTTTCCTAAAATATATAAACATATCAGCAACACCCATGGTATTGCCGTAAGTAAATACTTGCCCGAAAAAAACACCATAGTCTGCTCTAATG
>NC_142929.1:161551574-161556574 GCF_046866305.1 Octopus bimaculoides | reverse complement strand
TATGTGTTTATTTGTGCCTTTGTGTTCATATATAATAGCGTCTGTGTGTGAGTGAAGTATTGGTGTGTATTGGAATATGTATCTGTTACATGCCGTTCAATCAGTTATATTGAATACTCTGTTTATTGTTGCAGTTTTCTTTCTCGTCGATGTTAATAAGAAAATCGGGCATATCATCATTAATTCAATGAAGCTAAATCCTCATTTGTGATTATATATAAGCCAATAATATTAACACTGTAACAGGTTTATTGTAAATCGACTTTCTGTTTTATGATTGACAGTTAGTACATAATTGTCTGTACGATACGTAACCGCCTATTTCTATGCAGGATTTCATCATGTGGCAGTTTCATATAAGTGCATTCTACGTTAAATACAGTTGAACAACTTCCTTTTATTGTACATGGAAGAGGGGGAACTATCACTCTCTCTCCCCTGTATCTTTCATTAGACCCATACGCGCACACACACACACACACACACACACACACACACACACACACACACACAAACACACACACACACACATATATATATTGGTAAAGAGAACATTGGCGCCTAGATTCGAGATTCGCGGTTACTGATGCGAATAGAGTTTTTCAAATAAATAAGAGATGCATTTTAACCGACACCTTATCAATTGTCTTTTAAAGTGACATTCTTAGAAATGTTATATAATAATTTAGTGATATCACTATTATTGCAGAACATCTTTTCAGCAAAGTAAATTATTTTTATTAAGCAAAATAATTATTTCGTTTAGCAGGCAAGAAACCATATTTATCACGCAAACCAAAAATTTATTCACGGAGACAAACGTATTTAATTGCTTTTCCGATATTATTTTTGTTACTTTCTGTTTTGGAGTTTATACGTTTTGAAAACTTAGAAAAAAGTGAATAATTATATACATGGCAGTCAATGCACTTGAGCATTTCATTGCAGGTGTAACGATTAACTATCTAAGCACTGAAATGTATGTTCACATTCTGTATAAATGATATACATTTCGTAGATTGTGAAAACGTCCCTATACAAATGTGGTTATTTTAAAATCTAAAATTAATTTAGTATTTCAGTTGGTAATGAATGTTGAGTATTGTTTTTTTTTTATTCACATTCCAATACATAATAAACAAGTCAGATATTTCTAAATATAAATTGATGAAATTATTGTTCGCATTACCATTGTTCAATATGTAGAATGTCTGGTATTAACTTAGTTCAGCGAAAATATAAATAGTAATACAACATGCAAAAGGGCTATTGATAGACATAAACGTTTTATGAACATTTGGTCTACATCTTTGTATATATCATAACAGAACACTAGTAAAACTACATATGTATGATATACGCTTTATAATTGAGGGTAGATAGCGAAGCGCAACTATTTGTTAGTGATATGGATCTATACGGAAAACTTACTGAAACTAGTTACATGTCATAAACAATTGCAAACTATTCACGGAAAGTGTTAAGCTGATCCGATTCTTCAGCGTATAAGTTAATAGTGCAGTATGACACATATTGAATTCATTTGATCGCCAGCTTATCAATATTTTATATAAAAAGGATCCGAGGAAGAACGCTATCTCTCTGTTTCACGCTACATGTGTTATGTGAGTGTGCGTATACGCGTTTGTGCATATATGTGCGTATAATTATAAATATATGTATGAATAAAGACTACAAAAGTAAAGGCTACTCTTTGTTTAAACTTTAAATTGCTGATATATATCTGCAAAAAACGTACCAGTATTGCATTTATTCTCTGCCGGTAAAGATCCACTATCTTCCAAATGCAGATAAGAAACTCTTTTTGAAATAATAGACATTTCCAGTTATAATCACGTTTCACGTCGTACCATCTATAATACTCTAGCAACCTAGCGAAATTTCGTTAATATATAAAGTGTATTGAAGAAATGAAAATGATTTTTTTCTTTTTCTACTTTTCCTTGCTTTCCTAGAACGTTGATATATCTCTATCTACTTCATGATTTTAGGGTCATGTGAGTAGGAATCTTTTCAAATAATTTTATGATAAATGTATTTTAGAAAATTATATATCATCCAAATGTTATTAGATTCTAACTGAATTGGATGACAGTCCACATGAACAGCTTGAATGCCTGCAACATTTTAGTCGATAAGGAGTAGCCGGCGATGCATGTGATTTAGTCTTGTGGTATATGTTGTGCATATGCCTCTGTATACCGTATATCCTGTCTTTTGACAGAATGCTAATGCAGATTTATACTGTTAATTGCAATACATACTACCTAAGTATCTATGATATATTATTTTATGATAGGGCATCTTAGACATGTATTCTACAAATAGTCGGTCAACCACGGGATACGTTTTGTTATTCAGATATTACATACAATAATCTGCATATACCGCTATACATACATACATACATACATATGTATATATATATACATATGCTCCCCCAAAAAGGCTGTATGCAGAGGCTGTACGAACTGCAGTAGCTGAGTAGCAAGCTTTTTAAAGCGTGGCCCAGAAAATGGTACAACAGTTAACGTGGATGCAGAGGGTACAGAGTCAACGCCACACGAACCATTGTCCAAAACCACCACAGATGATGGATCAGGGATGGCCACCGCTAACACCAGGAACCCCTGCACAGATATCACACCCATATTCCTACTGAATATCCGGGGCCTATTACGAACAGGCGGCAAAGACAAGTTCCTATACTTGAAAGACCTAGTAACATGCAATCAAGCAATATGCATGGTGCTTACCGAAACGCATCTAACACCTAATATAGCAGATGCGGAGATAAATATACCAGAGTATGCCGTACTCCGAACAAACAGAAGGGATAGAAGTCATGGGGGAATTGCAATGTACATCCGAGAATATGTCACACCCCTACTACTACTATCACACTCAAACTCTGTATGTGATACTTTAATAGTACACATAAAACAAATTGGTGTAGTTGTATGCTCAACATACCGTCCACCAAATACCGCAAAGCAGGAGGGTAAATTTGAGGACAGCCTCAGACGCATAGAAGAGGTCCTGACAAATCTGGACCAACACATCAATATACTTTTCCTAGGCGACTATAACCTCCCAAATGTTAAATGGCCTGAAGGTCACATCCTCTCTGGGATGTCACTGCATGAACAAAGCCAGGCAAAATCATTGCTAGAACTATCCAACATGCTGTTCATGGAACAAGTGATACTCCAACCAACCAGGGGAAGCAATATTTTAGATCTCTGCTTCACAAACAATGTGAGCCTAATCCATAATGTGAAAATAACGTCCACATCTCTCTCAGGTCATAACATTGTAGAATTAACTATGTATGGTCCTAGACAACCCACTGACACCCACCCCACCAGGAGGACTCAAGCAATATCCAACCTGAATTTCCACAGGGCGGACTGGAAGTCAATTCGCAGAGAGATTCGAAATCAAAACTGGCATGACAGCCTTTCTATACAAGACAATGACATCAAACTAAGTCATTTTATGTCAACCATACAAGACATATGCACCAAATACGTGCCATATAGAAAGACCAGCAAACATGCCAATAGAATTCCTAGAGACAGGAAAATCCTTATGAGACATAGAACAAAGGTCTCAAACCAGTTAAATAGAGAACTGGAGGATAGGAAAAGGGCTAAATTAAAACTAACACTGTTAGAAATATAAAACAAAATTAAACTCTCCCATGAAAAGGAGAGAGCAGAGAAGGAGAAGAGAGCAGTAGAAAGCATAAAAACAAACCCCAAGGCTTTCTATAGGTTTGCAAAAGAGACTGCTACGGTACAGTATAAGATAGGACCCCTATTCCTGCCTAATGGCTCACTGACTGCAGATCCCACATGAATAAGTGAAGTGCTCAGTACACAATTCAAGAGTGACTTCACTTCTCCTCTGAGTCACATGCAGATAAAGAACCCAGCTGATTTCTTTGACAATAGCACTCAGCAGAAAAAGACTGCATCCATTACCTACATCGACATTGAAGAGGAATATGTAATAGCTGCCATAAATGAAATGAGCTCAAATTCGGCAACTGGCCCCGATGGTTTCCCAGCTGTCCTCTTAAAGTCGTGTAAACAAGAATTAGCAGGACCACTCCGGATACTCTTCCAGAGTTTCCTTGCAAATGGTAAACTTCCCAAAAAGCTGAAGGAAGGCACCATATGTCCTATCCATAAAGGTGGAAGCAGAGCAGAGGCTGGGAACTACAGGCTCATCTCTCTGACTTCACATATTAGCAAAGTCATGGAACGAATTGTCAGAAGGAGATTGATTGCGTTCCTAGAAGAAAATGACTTGCTGAATGAGACCCAGCATGGTTTCCGTCCAGGTAGAAGCTGCCTCACGCAGCTCTTGCAGCATTATGACTGGGTCCTGAAGCAGCTACTTGACCATTCAAATGTTGATATGATATATCTCGACTTTGCAAAAGCCTTTGACAAAGTTGATCATGGTTTGATATGTCACAAGCTGCGAAACCTTGGCATAGCTGGTAAATTAGGAGAGTGGCTGCATGACTTCCTGAATGGTAGAAGTCAGACAGTTGCAGCCAATGGAGAACTATTTAGGGAAACACAAATATTGAGCGGTGTTCCACAAGGAACTGTTCTGGGGCCACTACTGTTCATAATGGCCCTTCTGGACACGCCCACGGTCACTCGGAGAGCCACTGTCACTAGCTATGCTGATGACACAAATATATCTCAGGCAATAAAGAATCCTGATGATATTGTAAGCCTGCAGAATGACCTAAATGCAATATATGAGTGGGCAGAGTAAAATAATATGCAGTTCAATGCAAACAAATTTCAAGTACTGCGCTACAAAACCACGAGTACCTCCCAACTGGCATACACAGGGCCTGGATGTACTGCGATCCCAGAACCACAAACAGTAAGAGATCTGGGCATCACCATGTGTAGTGATGCATCATTTCACATGCATATTGTCAAGTTGACAGC
>NC_142929.1:161509074-161546574 GCF_046866305.1 Octopus bimaculoides | reverse complement strand
TACGGAATTTGTGAGAGAGTAAATGTGTTGCTAATGAAAACAATGTTACAATACAAAAATATAGATGTATGACGGCTCTATTCTTTGTGATAGCGAATTATGTAATATGAAAAAAGAAATTTTGAATCTAATCAAATATATTTACAGATACACATGCACAGACACATACGCACACATGTGTGCGCGTGCACGCGTGTATATATATGTCTGTCTGTCTTTGTATGCGTGTTTGTGTGTATCTGAGCGAGTGCGTGTGGTGTTATTATTGCTGCATTACCGATATTAGCAAAAAATTTCCACCAACGGGATATTAGAGATAAAATAAACATTTGTAGAGACATTGAAATTATGTAGCGAAATATACATCATCTATATATTAATACGCTAGACTTAGAACGTTTGCTTTTTACCAAAGTTACGACGCAAGAAGGTAAAAAAGACTGCAAGGGCTTTATAGCAAAACGAAAAAATAAAACTACACAAAACACTTGGCAATGCTCATGCAGTTTTCTTTTAGCAACATTTGTGTACTTATTTACGTCAGGTTATAACAATGAAAAGATAAAATATTTTCAAGTCAGTTCTAAAAGTGACTATTCATTGCGAATTATATTTGTTACGATTTTTAGTTTGCTAAATTGTAGATAAGCACCATTCATATATATCATATTAGCCGGATAAATACTTTAGTCTTCAGTAATGCTTAATAGAACGATAATGTTTATGAGACGAATTTTTATTTTAACATATAGCAAACCGCTCTATAACAGAATACATGAAGTATTACCCAGTAAAATATAAATGAGAACAAACATTATGTTCAATCTATGATCCCGATGCATATGAATCCACAAAGTGTCAAACATCTCAAGAGATATGACGCACTTATGATATACTAAGCCCTATTATAATTGAAATATCTATCATATAAAAAGCAATCAACTGAAAATCAAGACTTTCCATATATTATATAAGCCTTACACCTCCTTGCACCATTTCTTGTTTGGCAGGACTTGTTTCTATCACTTATGCTATTTAGAGCTCACTAAACGACGTGGATGGGATACACTCTATAGTCGTCAAGACCCAACAACGCACACATTTATAACTGTATATAAGACGTGTCTTGCACTAGAAAAATTAAATTAGAAGAAAAGCAAGAAATTTCCTTTGGGCATCAAAAGAATAAATAGTGGCACCTACGTATTCAATTGTTATATTTTGAAATTTCGCTTTATTTGTCTTAATAAGGAAAATGTTAGATTTTGCTTACATCAATTGTACACACACAAGGACACACTTATACACTCACACATACACACACGCGCACAAATACGCGTACATGGACACACACATATCTATACTTAGTCGTTGGCAAAAAATCCATTCTATTGTTCAAAATCTCACTGCTTTCTGATACAGAATAAAGAATCCTTTACAACGACGCTTGCAATATTTCATGTTTATATGGATTCTAATCATTCACATCCACATTACTTTTCTAGAGCATTTGCGAGTTGACATCGCACATTATTTTAAATCACCAAATATTTTCACCTGACAAGGCGGATCAATAACACTTGATTAACCTGATGCAGTTAAATCAATAAGAATATTTTCATGTACACATATTTAACAGTAAGTGACTCTACGAGTTTCGTCAGCCACTATTTGAACATCGCAGGGTTACGTGGTTTTATATGGTTTGTTTCACGTTTCTTCTGTTTTTCTAAATTTTGAACATTAGCATTGATAAATATACTTGAAACTGGCTTTATGAAGATATAAGTCTCTTTCTCTGTTTTGCAGATTTATCTTGATCCTTCCACACTTGTTTGTTAATATATTTACAAGACTTCCATAAAACATTTTTATTCTTCTAAGTCGACTTGATACCAATGCAAATGTCTTGCAAGATGACATGCTTTGCCTTAGTCCTATTTATTTCCTGTCTAGACAGCCACCTTTACACTTCAAGTGACAAAGTCATTTTTAAAAAAAATATTTTGCTTCAAGGATGATACTTGCGATCAAAGTAGTATATTTTATCATTATCATATTGAATTATGTAGTGGGCTGGATTTCGTCCACTGTAAGCTGGTTACTTATTTGTGTTATCTGAACTGTAAGAGAACATAATTTATTGCGAGGACGAATATTTCGTAGTTATTTCAATCTTTCTGAAGTAGTATGTAAATACAATGACGTGGGTTATGAGGTAAAAAAAGAGATTAAAATTCCTAATCGCAGTAGCAACCATAGACAAGACATTTTTCAATACTACGTTTTAGAAAAGTGTAAAATAAATAAATATATGACAATGGACACATTGACGGGCTGGCAAGTTGGATGGTATTCAAGAGAAATATTACAGCAGTGATCAAATGAGGAGGTATCTCGTGGAGATAGAGACTGATTAGGATTTGGTAGACAGAATGCTCAGGCATAGGATACTCTGGGAATATAACGACAAATGGTGAATGCAGCAGTGCACTGCATTAGCACATGCCTCCACAGTTGTGCTAGTCAATGTCAATTTCTCTGCGTATAAAATATCTCAATTTGTTAGAAAACGGTACTTCTATATTCATACAAATGCCATAACACCTTTTAGAATATTTCAAACAATATCCATTTGACTTTTATCCTAATAGATAGGATTTACTTAACAGACTTATAGGCTCTCGGTTGAGAATCTTGAAGACAAAATAAGATTTCACAGACTGGAATTATAAAATCTTTTGCGCCGCATCTTGTCTTAATTCGCTTATTTCCCCCATAATACAACGACAATCTAGACAAGAATAAAGTAATCAAATGTATTGTTCATGTGTTAGTATAAATTATTGATTTCATTTGACACTTCCCACAAGACCAAACGCATCTGAAATGGAATGTTGAAAGTAGAAGTACCTAACTTTGGGATATTCCACAAAACCTTGACTATATAAACATCTGCAACGAAGTCAGAGTTGAAACCCAAGACATCATGGAAATCGAATTCTCTCTTGCCCGTGAAATCCAAAGTAAGGGAAATGTGCAATGGCAATTTTTCTTGAAGAGATGGAATTCAGATGTGATTCGGTCAAAATAGCTATACAAGAGATAACATTGTTTATTTTGATAAGAAGCCGAAAAACAAAACATAAAGTAGACTATCCTCCTAATATTTTGATAATGATTTAAAGTTCAAATGAATTTCCCTACCACTACTACTACTACTACTACTACTACTACTACTACTACTACTACTACTACTACTACTACTACTACTACTACTACTACTACTACTACTGCTGCTTCTGCTGTTGCTGCTGCTTCTGCTCCTGTTGCTGTTGCTTACACTGTTGATAAACTGAACATCATTATCTTGAAACTATTAATCTAAACATAAATTTATATTCTTATGTATACTACATCTTCCTGCATATTTAACAACGATTTAATTGAAAACCATGTTAAATTTTACCGTAAATGATTCGTATGGATCCATCGAATTTGCTGTACATACATGCGGGCAGAAAATAAAAAAACAAATTAAGGAAAGAATATTAGAATAAATAAAAATATATAGCGCTTTTCGTTCATTTCACTAACGAGAAAAATATGGCTAGTCGTGTGTGTCAGATAATCAACTCACACACTAATAAAAAAAAGATAGCTTTAATGTGTTGATGGATAGTTTTATAGCTGTAATAGCTATTATATTTTATGGCTGACAAACGGTGGCCTAAAAAATTATTTTCTCTGGAAATGTGTAATCATGTGTATTGCTGAGCTAGCAAAACTTGCAAGGGCGTTACGTCGTCAATATTCAACTGATTTTAAACGATGACCACTTGTAATATCTCTTCAATTATTACATTAAGTTGTTCTAGCTGAATTATTTCCAATCCCTACAAGCATTAACTAATTGGAAAATAGCCACACTGACTCGTCAGTAGAGAGACCAACAAATTTGAAATCCGTCTAAAAATTCTTTAAATCCAATCATGTCTCAAACACGGCAGAAAGACTGCGTAGTAAATCAAGCTGAAGAACGTCTTTGACAACATTACACATTTTAAAATTTGAATCTTCAGTGTATCGGTGCGTTTTATGAAGGATATATTTAACTCGTTTTCCTGGTGAAAGAAGGAAAGTATTCCGATGGACGAAGATTCCGCGAGTGTTTACCGGTGTTAAATTTCAGAAATCCTGACAGTAGTCATAATCATCACATTTTCATTATCATACAAGAAAAGACACCTACACTTTGTACATTTTACATTATTCACCAGTTTCTATAAGAAAAGTAAAAGCTACTTCTTCAAGATCATTCATAATGCCATAATATCTACTTGTATTTCGAATAAATAGAGAAACTTGACTTCTTAACGTTTCTCGAAATGTC
This sequence comes from Octopus bimaculoides, assembly GCF_046866305.1. Taxonomy (NCBI): domain Eukaryota; kingdom Metazoa; phylum Mollusca; class Cephalopoda; order Octopoda; family Octopodidae; genus Octopus; species Octopus bimaculoides. The sequence goes on along the minus strand of NC_142929.1, from coordinate 161,542,181 downwards.
ATTTAAGCTGTGTTACAAATTCACAAGCGCACGCAAGTGCACACATATGCTCACGCAAACACACGCACACACGTAAACGCATAAACTTAAACGCATAAACGCGAAATTACATCGGTCGTTCGAAATGCATTTAAAATAACCAGAATAAAATCAACAACCTTTACTGCATTAAGATACAAAGACACCCATCACACACACACACGCGCGCGCATGCAGACGCAGACATACATACGTGTGCACATACACATACACACAAGAACACATAGATATACACACTCTTACACACACTCATACACATGACCTTGCACGCACACACTCATACGCAGTTACATACACACGCCTTTTCACGCACAAACGTATACGTACAGAAACACCAACAGATACACACACACGTGTCACCTCACTTCTCACACACGTGTCACCTCACATTGACGTACACACACACGTAAACACACACAAACAAACACACACATACATACACACAAGAAGCACACACATAAACATACACTAGTCATTTTCGCACCCTCCTGTCTTAAAAAAGACTTGTTCTATCGCTTTCCAATTCACGTAACTTCAGACATGTAACCACACACACGCTTTTCTTGGAAATATTTTCCCTCTCCTCTCCAGACCTTCCCTTTCCGACGGAAAGCCATGCTGGAAACATTATACATCAACTCTTTTCTTTCATCTTATACTGAGTGTCAAGTTAATACATTCCATGTGTCCGCCATTTTGACTTTTGCTGTTTTGTTATTTGGTGTATTAATTTTCGATTTGCCGATTTTCACACGCTCACATAGATCTTCTACATTTTTCAAACGATGATTTGCCTGCGCCAGATTACCATACCTTTGGATTACGCTACCCTTTGAAGTCCTTCGACGTATGTAATTTTTGTGCCTTTCAATATATATATATATATATATATATATATATATATATATATATATATATATATATACATATGAGGTCGTCAAGTATGAAATTTGTAGAAAAGAAAAAGTTTGCTAATGTTTTAAAAATCAAGGAATGGTTTTATTCATTAAGCTATGCACCCATATTGTCAATACACTTAGCGGTAGCTTGTCCAGCCCGGAACTATAAAAGCCTGGCAATCTAGAGTCAATGAAATCTTGGATGGCCTGTTTTACATCATCGAAATTAATTTTTTTCCTATCAAAATTTTATCCAGATTCTGGAAGAAGTGGAAGTCAGTGGGGACAAGATCAGGAAAGTATAGTAGATGATGGAGAACTTCCAACTCCATCTCATGTAGTTTCGCCAATGTCATTTTTGCGATGGTTGGTCTAGCGTTGTCTTGCAATAAAATAAGAGTGGATCTGCTGACTAATCTAGGCTTTTTTTTTTCTTTTTTGTAAGTTTCTGCATCATTTGGTCCAGTTGGCTGAAGTATACTTCGGACATGATTAGTGAACCAGGTTTACTGAAATCATAATGGATCACACTTGCGCCAGACAACCAGACACACTCCATTACCTTCCTTTGATGAATTTTGCTATTTAGACTGTGTTATTTCGGCTCGTCTTTGTCCTGCCATTGTGATGAATGTCTACAATTGTTGTATTGGATCCATTTCTCATCACATGTTACAATTCGATTCAAGAATAGTTCATTTTTGTAACGAGAAAGTAGCATAATGCAGGCTTCTAAAAATTGCTGTTTCTGATTTTCATTGAGGTCATGTGGAATCCCCGTATCTAACTTTTTCACTTTAGCAATTTGAACTAGGTGAGTCAATATTGTTTGCTTGCTAACACCAAACAACAACGATAATTCACGGGCACTTTGAGATGGATCTGACACGACGATGGCTTTCAGTTCCTCATTACTCAGCTTTGTTTCTGGTCGACCGCGTTGCTCATTTGTGAAGTCAAATTTACTAGAACACAATTTTGCAATTCGCTACTGTCTGCTGCGTAATAACATGAGAATGAAATAATCCATTGATATTCCGAGCAGTCTGTGATGCTGTATTTCCAGGAAAGAAGTCATATTTCAAAACTGTACAAATTTCCGACTTATCCATCTCTAAACAAAAATAGCAAACAACGATTTATAAATACTTTATAAAGCGCAAAATGTGTTAGAACAAAGAAATAGCTGTGTCAGCTTTCTAACAAAAGATAAAGATTGTCAAAATATGAAGACAGCGCAAAATGAGCAGTTGTCAAATTGCCGACCTATCTTATCTATAATATAAATTGGACATGGGCGATCGTTGTATTCTTACTTGTCTTGAGGTTCACAGCCAAATGGCTGGGTGGATTCGCGTGCAAAATGGCACACATGTGAAGACAGGTGCATAGATTGGGTGGATTCGCGTGGAAAATGGCACACATGTGAAGACAGGTGCATAGACAGGTGCATAGATTGGGCGTTTTGAAGAAGAAGTTGGTGATGCACAGGTTGTGAAGGGCACAACACACGAGCAGTCGCTGACCATTCTCATTGAGTTTTCCCACTCCAAACGAAACGAGGTAAGAGGGCCACAACTCGTAGTCTGCACCCACTCTGGCATTTAAGTAGCCCAGGAGAACAAGCTGTTCGGCACTTGGCATATTCCTGATGGTAGATGCAAGGTTCTTGTAGAACTCATCCTTGGTGTCCGAAGTGGCGGACAGAGTTGGAGCGTACACACTGACGAGTTGTTAAGGTGGAGTGTTAGGAGTCGCTCAGAGCCGCCGCTGTTTGGGTCTATCATATTCAGCCAGCTGGTCCTTACTGCAAAGCCCAGTTCATGCTCTCTGGGATCGTCAATGTTCTTCCCTTGCCAGAAGAATGTGTAGTCCTTCTCTTTCAGTGTGCCTGCACGACTTAGATATGTTTCTTGCAATGCCGATATTCAGTCTTTTGAGCTCGTCGTTGATGACAGCTGTTTTCCTGGCGTCACGGACATCCTGAAGATCTTGGGAAAAAGTGGGCATCATTGACCAGACATTCCAACACCCCAGTTTTAGAGCTGGTCTCTTTCATTAATGTTTTATTTTGTTGTTAACTGGTGCTGTGACTAACGGTCTGGTTGTCGGATGTTTTCCTAATCCCCATGCACCCAATGAAGATGGCAGACTGTGACGGGACAACACCTTACTGGCTGGGGGCCGCCCAGCTTGGGACGGGAGGTAGTTGTCCAGTGTTACTCAAGCAACCACTAGCGCTGCATATTACACCAATTGAGTGAAGGCTTATAACCGGTATCTGTTGCTCCCCGTGTTGTGTCGACAACATATCAATGGGGAAGCTGGAGTGTCCTCTCCAGGTACAGTTGTATGTGTATAGGATGGTGTGGACGGATGTAAGCCTGGCCAGTGTGATATAGAGAACAGCCTGTTACCCCCTCTCCACCTCGTTGATGGATCCAAACAAACAGCAGGGCTACTACAGTTTGGCGTCAACACGGTCGGAAGAACTGCCAGACGAGGTTGAGATCAGCATCGAGCCGCCTTAGGGACTCCGACTCCAGATTTTTCATCCAGGTTTACTCCTGAAGCCTTTTCCATGAGTGGATATTGCCACAAGGGAGCGGCGGAGGTTTGAAATTAGAGTTTTCCTTCTCCTAGATGGGCAGCCTTCCTAGGCTGACGAGCACCAACTACCCGAAGCATTTGGTTTTAAGGCGCAAGAGACACGCCTTTGCTCCTACTCCTGTCTGTAAACGCTGTTCCGTCACGAGCAGGCCGGGAGTTGGACTTTGGTTGTCAGAGGCTTTTTGAGACGCAAGCCATGTGGGCCCTTTTTGTAGATAGTGGGCGCTTATCCCTACTACCACCCCGGCTGTGACAACCTTCGGAACCTGCAAGATCAGGCTGCAACCAGAAGCCGGGAGCCTCGCGCATTGAAGTTAGCAAGATGACTCATCTCGATCTTGTGGAACAGTTCGCAGAGGCCTTTGTACATGTATACAAGGCATCGTAGGTCGGAGATACCACCACAGAGAAGAGGGAAACTCTGTCAGACACCATCCACCGCACCACCCTGGAAACGTTTGGGAAGAAAACCTCGAAGCCACACGACTGGTTTGACGCCAAGTCGTCCGCGATGAACCCCGTCATGGAGGCTAAGCGCGCCGCACTCGCAGAATACTAGCGGTCACCTACTGAGAAAAACCTGCATATTCTCAGGGCCGCTAGAAGCAAGGTTCAGAACATCGCCAGGCACTGCATCAACGAGTACTGGACAGAGCTCAGCGAGAGTATTCAGACGGCCGCTGCAACAAGCAACATCAGAGTCATGTATGACGGCATCAAGAAGGCACTGGGACCAACACAAAGCAAGAACGCCGCCCTCAAATCCAACACTGGGGAAATCATTACCGACCAAAGCAGGCAGATGGAGAGATGGGTGGAGCACTCTTTACAAGAACAAGAGCGAAAGAAGTGACTGCAACAACTACAGAGGTATATCCCGCCTTAACGTAGTTGGTAAAGTATACGCTGGAGTACTGTTGATCCGTTTGCAGAAGCTGGCTGAACGTATATACCCAGAATCACAGTGCGACTTCCAAGCTGCAAGATACACGGTAGACATGGAGAGCAGCAGATGCCCCTCTACGTCGCATTCATTTATCTCACCAAGGCCTTTGATCTTGTCAGCGGAGACGGTCTTTTCAAAGCTCTCCGAAAGATCACCTGTCCTCTAAAACTGCACAGCTTAATCGAGTATTTCCACTCCAACATGAAAGGGACTGCACACTTTAACGGCAACCTCTCCGAGCCCTTCGACATACGCAGCGGGGGTGAAACAAGGTTGCGTACTCGCCCCAACCCTTTTCGGGATCTTCTCACACCTCCTGAGGCATGCATTTGGCACAGTACAAGAGGGAATATACTTACGGACCAGATCGGATGGTAGGCTGTTCAATCTTGCCCGCCTAAGAGCGAGGACAACTTCCGTGAAGTCCTCACTAGAAACACGCTGTTCGCTTATGACACTGCAGTTGCGACTCACATTTAGAGGGAACTGCAGCTACGTTATGGGTCAAGACGCGCCGGCACCACCTGTCAACACCATCGACAACTATGAGCTCGAGGTCGTCCACCAGTTCATGTACTTTGGTTCCACTATCACCGACAACCTCTCCCTAGATGCTTAGATAGACAAGAGGATAGGAAAGGTAGACACAACATTCGCTCGCCTCACGCCAAGCTAACAGTGAAAACGAAAATGGCTGTGCACAGTGCTTGCGGCCTAGGCACTCTGCTATACGGCAGGGAGACATGGATCGCGTACGCCCGCCAGGACAAACTGCTCACACCTTCCACCTCAGAAGCCTCCGACGCATACTCGGCATTTCCTGGCAAGACAAAGTAACCAATACTGACGTTCTGTCTCGTGCTCGCCTCCCCACCATACTCACCTTGCAAAGACAACGTCGGCTGCGCTGGCTTGGCCACGTTCGCCGTATGGGAGATGGTCGGATCCCAAAGGATGTCTTTTTCGGAGCGCTTGTCGCAGGGTGGAGAAACATTGGCCGCCCGAAGCTGAGGTACAGGGACGTGTGCGAGATGGGCATTAAGGCACTTGGCATCAACAGCAATTCTTGGGAGGATCTCTCAGCCGATCAAATCAGCTGGAGAGGCACTCTTCACAAACAACTGCAGACCGGCGAAGGGAATTTGAAGGTGGCGGCAGCTGAAAACCGAGCCTCTGCAAACGAGACTACCACTCTCGCATCGGTCTCTACAGCCACTGGAGTCGTTGCAAAAACTAAATAAACAACTCAACGGACGGATGACATCATCCATGGTGATCCATGACCGACGGAGGCCTAAGAAGAATATATATTATATTTATAGTATTTAATGCAATATTGTAATATAAATAAATTACTGGATTGTCAATGAAATATCTCTGTATTTTTATTTATACATTGATTGTAATGAAACAATTCAGGAGTCATTGTAACTCAGTTGTAACTCTGACTCAGACAGGATTTATGGCATTGTTGCAATAACCTAGCGTAGTAGTTTTAATGGTGCATTGGGGCAGCTACGTGATACTTACATTCACAAGGCTAGTAATGCTGACAAAGTAGCAAGTACGCAGAGATCTTTAAAATAACAGATGCGTACTATTTGTAACGCGACACAATATCTAAATAAAACGACATCTCAGTAATGGCCAAACACACACCTATTTGCAATGAAACTACTCTTACAGTCTGTAATGAAACAACTAAACAACGGTAGCAATAATTACCAAGATTTCTTGTCTATTATTCTAGAATGATAAATTATCTGTCGTTCTAAAGTTTACTTGATCATATTATTATTGTTTAATCGCATTAATGCGTTATGTTATAGTTGTACAAGAGTGTGGTAGGTGTGCGTACGCACATATGTATATACTTACATACAAAATCATATATACAATTTTAGTAACGGGGAAGAAAAGTATGATATATGTGTGTATACATACACACACACGCACACCCACACATATATATATATGGTTAATTAGGTTATATATGTATATATATATATATATATATATATATATATATATATGTATATGCGTGTGTGTATATGTATGTGTGTGTGTGTATGTATGTATGTATACACACATATATCATACTTCTCTCCCCCATTACTCAAATTGTATATATGATTTTGTGTAATTTTTGTGTGTGTACGAAATATATACTTATATATTACATATACATATAGCTTTGTATGTATGTCTTCATATATATATGTGTGTATATGTATGTATATAGTAAATCCAAAAAGAAACAAACACAAAATACAACAACGCGAGGGCGTGATACATGTAATGTATTAGCAGACGTTCAGGAAAGGAAAGAAAAATAGTTTAAAATTTCGAGCAGATGCTTTCCATCGCAAACAGTGGTAAGTCCAAAAGACAGCTCAGAAGATCGCGTAGATGAGCTCAGCAAGCCAACTTGCTCGGAGAGGAGTAATACTCAATGAATTCGGAAGAGTTGAGAAAAGCAAGCAAAATTCTTATTTTAATTAGGTTATATTCTTGTCACGGCTTGAAGACGAGCAGGAAGACGGTAAAGTATCTAAAATATATGAAGGAAAACACATATATATATATATATATATATATATATATATATATATAGGCGAGAAAATTGGTTTGGATATATTATATATATATATATATATATATATATATATATACATACACCCACGCATCTAGTTGCGTGTATATGCAAATGCATACATAACTGTATATACATACACCTCCATGCATAGGCGTGTCTATTCGGTAAGAAGCTTGCTTCCGGGTTCAGTCCAACAGCGTTGCACTTTGGGCAAGTGTCTTCTACCATAGCCCCGAGCTGACCAAAGCTCTCTCAATGGATTTGATAGACATACACTGAGAGAATCCTGTCGTGTACATGCGTGTGTGTTTGTGTGTGTGTATGTGTGCGTGCGTGTGAATGTGTGTGGGGGATTGTGTGTCTGCATTTGTCCTCCCATGATCGCTTAACAACCGTTGTTGATGTGTCTACGTCCCCGTAACTTAGCGGTTCGCTAAAATAACCCGATAGAATAAGTACTAGGCTTAGAAAGAACAATGCCCGGGGTCGATTGATTCGAGTAAAGGTTGTGCTCCAGCATGGCTGCAGCCAAATAACTGAGATAAATAAAAGAATATAAGTATACATACGTACACACGTATATACATCTATATGTACACATGTATTTATGTATAAAGACAGAGAGATGCGTGTGTGTGCGCGTGTGCATGTGTATGTATCTATAGAATATACTTATACACATATTGTAACTGAAAGTATATTTCTATACATGTGTATACTAACGTGAAATGGTGATGACATTTTATGTCGTTCTGTAACCGCTCACTGCTCGTATTTACAGCAGGCCAAAACAAACACTATTGAGATGACAACTTGAAAAATATGACACACTTCTTCACAGTCCTGGTTTGAGTGCAAGAAAGGTCTTTAAGGCATAGGATCTGTTCTTTTTATCTCGGGGTACAGTTTGAAGTCATCTGCGCATATTCATATATTATTATCGACGGAAGCAGTTATTGTAAAGAATATTAATTTTCACATCAAACGTAACCTCGATCGGTTGTCTGACACGCCAAATGCTGGGGTAATCATCTTGCGAAATCATTTCATTTAAAGTTTGAATATCAAAAATCTCAGATTTTTGCGGAAGAGGAATTTCGCCATCTCTGACGGATGGGATTCTTGTCAAATGATTTTGGAACAAATTTCGCTTTTAGAAGCAGTCGGCCAACGGATTCCTAACCAAAATTTTCGTCAAAAGCTTTCAGTTTCTTTCTGAATTTGACATTACAGCTGGGTGCAACTAGTGTAAATAACATTAATTTGCACGTCCAAATTCAGTTGGGGGTATTCTTCTTAACGCCGTCGTCTGTTGCCCTCATCTTCAGAAATTATAACGCGCAGGCTTTTGTAGATAAATAGCGAGATTTCGGACAAGCATTCTATCTTCCGGTGACTGTTATTGAAGAGGAGGAGGAGGAGATTACACTGAAAGGAACAGATCCATCTGCTGGTGGTGTTGAAATTTTCTCTGCCAATATATTTGATATATTCTTAGCAACAAACATCTTTAGAGTATGATTTCTCAGGAAGATTACTGCAACTTATTGATTTTAAAATAACATATCGAAGTTACGTTCGGGCTTCGTATAGTATTTCGTATCTATATACATACATACACACACTCATATATATATATATATATATATATATATATATATATATATATATATATATATATATATATATATATATATATATATATATATATATATATATATATATATATATATATATATATATATATATATATATACATACATATATTCGCCATAATAGATCGCTAGTCACTACACATTCTTTATTTTCTCTACTTGTTTCTTTCTGTGTTCCTTTCTGTAGAAGAGCGTAGGTTCGAAGCGTTAAAGGCATTTTCAATACCCGAGCCTTAAGTTTAATACATCTGTTTGGTGTCTACACCACCTGTCTTCGTCTTTTGTTGTTGTTTTCTTTTGTGAATTCTCCATATATATAAATATATATATATATATATATATATATATATATATATATATATATATATATATATATATATATATATGTATATACATATATATATATATATATGTATGTACATATATATGTATGTATATATATATATATATATATATATATATATATATATATATATATATATATATATATATATATATATACATACATATATTCATATATTTTGTCGTTGAACCTATTTTAATTTGAAGCGTTGCAACTGTATCTGATTGCTCGCATATCTATTATGCAGGTACATATCCTTTGATTTCTACTACAGTTCTGGTGTGCCATTGTTTATCGTTAGAATTTTGGTACATTTGACCACTAATGCATATATTTGTAAATGTTTATTCATTTATACATATATGCATACATGCATATGTGTGTGTATTTGTGTGTGTGTGTGTGTGTGTGTGTGTGTGTGTGTGTGTGTGTGTGGGTGTGTGTGTGTGTGTGTGTCTTTCTGACTGTGTGTAATGCGTTCCTGTCAAACTGCTGCACATATCTTGAGAGCGCCACTTGATACATAAGGAAATGTTTCTCAAGGAAGTTAATGTTTATTGACAGGAAAAATTTTAATGCAGATGTCTGCGAATGGGAAGCGTAAGCGGACATAATAATTGCATCTCCGAATGCTAAGTGCGTGGGTAAACTTTAGTGACAGTTATTGATCAAGGTATATTTTCGAAGATTGTTGATCTACATCAGAGGATATGTAATAAATGTTTCATCATTACAACAATAGAAATGGAGGCCCGTTAGCAATTCAGTGACAGTTAAGAATAAACAGCTGCTTTATTATATAATGTTTTATCTGCGCGCAAATCGATTAGAAATGTGTTAGTACCCATTCCCCAAACAAGTGTGTATAGCTCAATTGTAAATTTAGCTGTTGCACAAATGGATTTTTGTACTCTGTTTCATTTTGATAAAATATTTCACATTAAAATCGTCGTCTTGTGATTTAATCCATACTAGTAGTAGACATACATAGCAGAGTGGAAGACAATATCATGAACATATATTCAAGGAGGGAAGCTTCACTTTGCATTCACATTAATGAATAGAACTGTACGGTCGCATACACCACTAACTGAAAATAGGAGTTAGGTGAGTTAAATTGACCAGCTTTAAAAAGGACTCCAGCATCATATAATCTCTTTATATACGTCAATATCAAAATATATGCTCACGAACATGTAACACAATAATTATCACTTATGCATAGTGCTCACGTTACGTCGCATGTTTATATTACGTAGTATATAGATTCGCCATAAATATCAATGCTTATCTTTCACTTCTTTTTATACATATATATATATATATATTGTATTACATTATTTATCTGTTTCTTTATCTATAAATATGTACATATGTGTGTGTGAGTGCGTGTGTCTGTGTGTGTATGGATGTATGTATGCATCCATATATGTATTTGTATGTCATTATTCAGTTTTCGTGCCAATAGAAAAAGAGCCACTTTCTAACCTAGATCCAATGTTTCTTCACTGGAATTTAAATCTCAGCACAGGTAATTTTGTATAGATTCATGTATACGTGCAGATTTGAATGTTTTGTTTTATTTATGTATTCTCTTTCATATAGTTGCATATCTAGACATATTCGTATACTGAAAGGATAAACCTCTTGAATGTTTTACATACTTTTACAGTTACAGTGATGAATTTGATCTGTAGCCTTAGAATCAGCTTTCAACGTTTTTGTTTTGAGAAGCCTAATTTCTCAAGATTGCTATTTAGTGCGTTAGATATCCCAGTGCCCCAATGATTATAAGTATAAACCTGAACAAGTAATCTAGATAGAGTAACTACATATTTTTCAGTAGCAGATATTCTCTTTTTTCCTAATCTTCAGCTTTATGTTAACATCCGCTGGGCAGCTGATTACCACACTGTACAGAAGTCCTCATATTTATCACAAATCATTATATCAGGTCTATTGTGTTTACATTTTATTGAGGTTATCACTGGGACATTGCACCTGTAATCCTTTTTATTATGAGTGGCTATAAACTCAAACCACACTATGGTTTCTAATTTCTTTGTCCTCTGGAGTATCCTGACTACGGATCTCGTTATATAGTGTCCTAGCTAAAAAGCATGTCTCATCAGTAGATAATACAGTAATGACATTTTCGGACAGCTGCTTATGGGTGATATCTTCGGTGTTAACTCCATAAAGTCTGCATTAAAATCTATGTATGCATGTATGCATGTATGTATGTACGTATGTTTTTAAATATGGATAGGTGGATGCATGGATTAATATCGTTACTAATTTGATGGCAGAGATCAGAAACCTTAATGGAGAGTGTTTTCATACTACCACGACGCGTTGCCTGATTTATGAAGGGAACCACTTAAAACTTTTGTTGATTTAGTGTCACAAAATGTTTATATCGCTTCATTTGTGAGCTAAGACATGTGTATGTGTGTATGTATTTGTGTTAATGTATACATACATACATGTATATACGCATAGATAGATTTATATACGTATATAAATATATATATATACAGTTATATATACATATGTATAAATGCATATATATGTAAATATATATATGCATATATATATATATATATATATATATATATATATATATATATATATATATATATATATATATACATACACACACACACACACACACATACATATATATATATATATATATATATATATATATGTATGTATGTAGTCGTGGTTATTTGGTAAGACACATGCTTCCCAGCATCATGGTTCCGAGTTCAATCCCACTGCGTGGTGCCTTGGATAAGCGTCTTCTACTATAGGTTCGGGCAGAGCAAAGCCGTGTGAGTGGATTTGGTAGACGGAAATTGAAAGAAGCCCATCGTATATGTATATATGTGTATGTGTGTCTGTGTCTGTGCGTGTGTGTTTGTGCATGTCATTGTGTGTGTATGATCTGTTGAATGCTTCTCAGACATTATATATCACTTAGTTAGGTAATATATTGCATCAAACTATATATTCTGGAAATTTCCCGATTACACGTAAATTGGAACAGAATATCAGTCATGTAAAGACGCTCACGTAATGCATTTTTTTAAACTCAATTCTGACAATACAAATGTTGTGAATGGATATACTTTCGTTTGTCGGCTATCTATTGCAGACAGAATTCTGTCTCATCGGCTTATGAACTTGCAACGCATCTCGGAACATTCATATGCCTTTGACAATGCCACGCTATGTCACATATATTGGAAACTAAAAAAAATCAGTATTGTGCTCATAGTGGATTCAAGAAGATCAAAGACGTTGGATAAATTGCTCTGCAAAAGATTTCACTGGTTTTGACATTTCCATCATATGGGTATTTCAATCTAATTGATTACTCTATGAAGACGTATTTACACAAATGAACGTTTGAATAGGATGCAGATTAGATAAGGTAATTCAGGATTCTAATAGGTTTTCTAGGAATCCTTGTTTATTGTCTCAACTAGTCCCAAACTGTCAACATTTGTGAAAAGATTTTAAAATATTTACACGCTTACATATACGAATAATGTTGTCCAGCAATAACCACTGCAAATACTGCATTTGAACAAGCGGGCAGTGGTGATATTGGCCTTCATGTACAGAGTGCTGTCAAGACCATAGTAGCTTGCGACTTAAGTGCAGTTTACAAATCCCATGCGAAGAAATCGTTAGTATTACCTTCCTTTTTCAAAAGCAATACCCGAGTCATTACAAACGGGATTATGGCTGACGCAAGGCTTCTGAGTTCATTTATAACTATGAATTTACTATCACACTTGTTGTGTTTATACACACAGACAGACACAGACACAGACAGACAGACACAGACACAGACACAGACACACACACACACACACACACACACACACACACACACACACACACACATCTGACTATGTGTATGCTCTAATCAACTTTTGTTTATTTGTAGATTGGATTATATCTTTCATTTAAATTCCAGCACTCAGTGCGAAATGAATTCCGTTGGAGTTTGTATATGGCAGTCGTAATAAAATCTAATAATCAATGCGATTACATATAATTATTTCGTCCTTTGACCATTCATTTCCTTTTTCTTTTATTCAAGCTTTCATTTTATCTGAAGGAAGAATACCTCCCTGAACTCCTTCCACTAATTTCTACCACTGGCCAGTTGTGGCCACGAATGTCCCACGTAGCGGGTAGGCTTATCTTCACAGCTTGTCCTCGGCGGCCTCTTGATCTTATCTATTGTTTTGATGTCCATTCTCTCATTCTGATTGTCCATCTATTGTCTCTCAGTCACACAATGTTGCCAGCCTATCCAGATTTGTTCATTTAGCAGTCAGTATATATGCTTGTTTTTATAAGTGTGCCTGCTCACTCACAAAATTAGATTTATGTTTCATGCAGCACTGATATTCGTGAAAACTCATCTTGTAACACATTATACTTCAAACCGAAATTATATATCATTTTAACCCGGTATTATGATATGTGAGTGGAGGCGCAATAGCCCAGTGGTTAGGGCAGCGGACTCGCGGTCGTAGGATCGCAGCTTCGATTCCCAGACCGAGCGCTGCAAGTGTTTATTGAGCGAAAACACCTAATGTGCCACGAGTCTCCGGTAGGGTGTGGTGGAGAACCCTTTTGTACTCCTTCACTACAAGTGTCTCACTCTTTCTTCCTGTTTCTGTTGTACCTGTATTTCAAAGGGCCAGCCTTGTCACACTGTCACGCTGAACATCCCCGAGAACTGCGTTAAGGGTACACGTGCCTGTGGAATGCTCAGTCACTTTCACGTTATTTTCACGAGCAGGCTGTTCCGTTGATCGGATCAACTGGAACCCTTTACGTCGTAAGCGAGAGAGTGCCAACAACAACATGATATGTAATAAATCAGTGATTATTGTCAATATTGTTAATTATTTTTTTGTCACTAAATAGTTTTATATGTATATAGGATTTAAGAGTAATTCGGTCACCATAAATATTTTCGAAATAGCGGATCATTAGATTTTTATGTAACTTAGGTTTGGATAAAGGGCCAGAGCCCATGGTCTTCATTCGTTCTCAGAGACCGGAGTCGCTATGATGCTGTCTTTATTTATACGTTCTCAATCAATGTAAAATCAAATTTCAACATATGGTATCAGTATACTGTCTGCAGTGTCTATTCAGTGTAATTAGATATGATATCAAATAACAGTTTAGGCAACCATCTGAAAGACTACGTAGTGTGGTAAGTAAATGAGTTATGTTTCGTATTAGGCTGCAATTACTCATTTAATAATAGGTGAAGAACATTGCAAACTTTATAATATATATTATTCTATACTAGGTTTAATATAATATAATATTTGATTTTTGTTATAAAATATAATTTAATATTGAATGAGATATTACTAAATGCCTTTACTTGCTGTTCAAATGAAAATGTACATATTGATATGTTGCGGTCTAGTGGTGTTTACAATATTAGTCTGTCTACTCATTGAGTGATTAGCCTAACACACTTTAATATTCGTTGTTTTGAATTGGTTCTATATGAAGATAAATATGTGAAGTTGTTAAAAGTTGTTTTCATTTGAATTTTTCTATTAATTTCAGATAGCTTCGAAACACTAAGCTGATAATTTTCGACACAATAAATGAAAAAGTTTAATGTAAGAATGAGATAACAATAATTCAAATGCATTTTGTTTTCATAAACAAATATTAAATAAATTAGGTAGAAAAATTAAACATAGCAAAACGACTAAAAAAAATTATATGACTTGGATATTAAAAGAAAAATCTATTTTAGTGAAGCATGTAAATACAACTGAAATTGTTTAATGTTATATTAAAATCTAATATTATATATTAAATTTTTCACACGTTCACTTATATTTGTGAAATATACTTGCCAGTAAAAAGCAAGAGGAACAATACAATTTTCTAATAATGGCTCTAGTAAAAGGCGTGTATACCAATGCGTTCTATAGAGCAGGCAGAAAGTGGAATATTTCAAATTTTAATATCTTTATATATGTTTTTCTTCTTGCAATTTCTGAAGAAAGAATATTGTTAAACATTTATTAATTGCAAAAATGTACCATGAATATCAAAAGAATGTTCAACCAATGATCGTTTTCCTTATAATATTAAGGTTTCACTTAATATTTTGAAACGACTTTGTTAATAATAAATAAATATAAAAGTTCTTGAAGCAAATATCCAACACGAAGTTAACTAACTGATATGGCGTCAATAAAATTTTCCCAGATTTAAAATACAAATAACCCGAAGTTACAGACTCAGTTGAAATTATTTGTATGCTTCAGCGTGAAGTTATTTGTATAATATTGAAAGTACTAACTTTGTATATGTCAAAATATCCAGATTCTCTCGATACAAAATATGATGTATCCTTTTTGTTTTGCAGCCATTGCATTTAGGAAATGCTAACCATTAATGAACATAAAAAGGAATAAATATAAACTATTTTATGTACTATGGTACATCTTCGTAGAATTTGCTGTAATTTTAAACAGTAATTCCATAAACACAAATTACACTGTGCAACACGATTTTTGTACTCAAGTAACAATTATTATTTCCTGTTTTCCTACCCATAGAAAGTATGAAAAATGAATAATATTTCTTTCAAACTGCTTTTGTTATATTTATTCAAACCATTAAAAAATGCCTCTCGACACAGCTATAATGCTCCTTCACTATTCCTGCCTATGATCAGAGATGCACACATTGTCAGCCACAAAGAGACATGCGCAAGTGGAAAAGGTCAAGCAACTGACAACTAAATCGATGGTATTGAGCAGAATGTTCGCTACAACGATATTTCTGCTTCAGCAACTTTGAGCAAAATCTGACTGAAATCCAATGGAAAATAGATTGGTTTCAAAACATTGATCTCCAGGCGACAAAAGTAATGTTTGAGGGGAATAATAGTTATTTCTTTCGATTTCTAGACAGAAGAAAATAAGAAATAACATTGACTAACCAAAGCCAGAAAGACATTGTTATTATTTTCCAATGGTATTATTTAATTTAGCTTTGCATATACAAATTGTCTATTCAAATGTACTCGGTAACTAATGTTTTTACTGTTCCACTACAGAATATTACGTTGGTGTTTTACTGTAGTTACTAATTGTGTCTAATATCCAGTTATGATATCATCGTGGAATAGTAATAACATATAACTCATTATTAATTTCGTTGTAATTACTTTCTAATCACTTACGAGCCTTCTTCCTCTACAATGTGATTAGAAGATTCATATGTTTCAAGAATTATAACATATAAATATTTAATTAAAATTAAAGCTTTCTCTGGAATTGATGTCATATTTGCTTAATATAGTATGTCAGGTGATAAACATAATTGGTGCATGCAATGTAGATTACACAGATTTACACAATTATACCTAATTATTCTGAATTATTGCCCAACACATTATTCGATCAACAAAAATGGAAATTTTTATTAAATGTATGCTGAGTTGTAGAAATGTTGTATGTTACATACATCTCTTCAATAATACGTGTGTGTGAATGTTTATATGTTTGTGTATGTGTGTTTATTTGTGTGTATGTGTGTGTATGTGTGTGTGTGTTTCTGTGTGTGCGTGTACTTATATACGTATCTATTTGCGTGTGGTGTTCTTCTCCGCAATTTCCGTCTTAAAATTGTAATACAGCACAAACATCACAAAGAAAGTATTATCTAGTCTCACGTCGTTGCAGATAGAATCTCATAAACCTGTCGCTCTATCTACGCAATATATATTCGTACGTTATTTGAAATGTACGTTCAAATTTGAAATAGAAATGAATAGAATCGTGGGCGTAGCCGTGTGGTAAGAATTTCGCTTTCCAACCATATGCTTCGTAGTTCAGGCACACAGCTTGGCGGCTTAAGCAAAAGTCGCCGTATATATGTGAAGGGGGTGTATGTGTGAAGGGATGTGTGTGTGTGTGTGTGTGTGTGTGTGTGTGTGTGTGTGTATTTATGTGCACGTGTTTTTGTCTTTGTATTTGCAGCCGACCAGAGCTTCACATGCAACCTAACGATTCGTTAAAAGGGCTGCAAGGATAAACATCAGACTTTAAAATATTAATGCTTATTTTAGTCGACTCGTTCAACTATATGCCATTCATATAATTTTCTATTATTATGTCTTTCGGTACGTGATGGTATTTCACTAATTACCTATATAATGAATATCAATTTATTATTTATATATACGGATACATTTTTTATCATACTTCTCTATGATTTAGCAATTATCAAAAAGTAGTTTTGATTCCATGGTTATATGATTACTCTTGCTTGCACATAGAGCAACAATGTTACAGCACACCCATTAAGTTATGTGTATCTACAAAAATATATAGAAAACTAAAGTGCAAAAATTGTCAATCATATTCCTGCCACTTAAGCATATTAATTCATCAACTGCATAAAAACCCCTAACTTTTAGAGCTACTAATTAGATATACATCAATCAATGGCGATCTTGTACTTATTATTACTCGACACAAGGATTTTTTTCTCTGAATTCTATCAAAACATTTGACATAGTTCAGTTTTGCCTTTTAATGAATACACTTAATGTGACGAAGACAAAATTTAAGCGCATCTGTTTTAATGACATGATTCGCTACTGTTGTTCATTTGTTAGAAATCAATGAATATATGATAGCTTAACATATCTAGGTAACATTGATTTGCTGATGATTTCCATTTATCCGAAAACATCATTTTATTGGAAAAAATAACTCATTTCTATCTAAAATATGTAATGAGAGAACGAAAAGCTAATGCTGAGAAAATTACTGTACGCACAAGATATAATTTAGATACACTGCGATGTCACGTGGATTTATTAACGGCCATATTTTTTCTCAACTATAACTTATAATTTAAAGAAAGAACAAGGTTTAATTGATCTCATTTCTATATCAATATTGCTTTCTTTTGCCGAAATATAAAAGTTTTGACAAATGTATGGCATCAACACAGAAACAACTATTGCATTTAACGTATCTTTGACAGTTAATTAACACAGAGTATCTATGTGCGAATGCATCAACTGAAAAAAAAAAATGACATGACTGTGAAAGACCTGTTTGGGATTCGCTTATTTAAACTGTTTCTGTCTATACTTTTCGTCCTTGTATTGAAGCGTGTTACGAGTTTCATACTCGGACACATACATACACTCACACATATCATAAGGTAGGAAATGTAGAGTGATCGTGTGTGATCTGTACACAAATGCTCATAGTTGATTATCACCTGATATAATTCTCTCCCAATATTTGGTCTAATAAAATAGATTGTAATCAATTTTGCAATTTCAAAACGGAATTGCAGCGCTTTTTAAATACTTGCGATTTGAAATTTGGGTTTATTTTATGTATTATATAAACACGCATAATTGAATTTATAATTTATTAGACAAAATTCAAAGATTCATTCAGGTTTCATGAAGGCCATATTTTCGAAGTCATTAATAAACCATTTTGTGTAAACTGAAGCTTTGAATTAAGAGTAAACAATGAAGTGTAAATGTTGCCATAATGTCAATATATATACGTATATATATATATATATATATATATATATATATATATATATATATATATATATATATATATATATATATATATATATATATATGCATCAAGAGTATTCGACAGTTTTCACCGAGATGCACCCCTACAAAATCTTGGGTCTATGAAATCCCGATGTAACAATTTCTTTAAGTCTCTCATCAGGACATTATAGTGTTGCATGAAGGTGAGCAGCAAAAATACCAATATGTTCAAAATTGCTGTCAGCGTGAGACATGGTTGCATTTTATAGCCCTTTGTCTTTCTGATGGCGATTGATTTCATTACGCATATATTGCTGAAGGCAATATCATTTCGTAAGTAACGAAGAGTTCACCAACAATCGTTCTGAGAATGCGTGGTGTAATATTCTTTATTATTTATCCATTTGTTATCTTCCTTTTTCTTCTGTTATATGGAGATGAAGTATAGTTCCAGTTTGTTTCTGATTAAACACACGGATTTTCTAAATATTTTCAATCGTTATCACACTTATAAGGATTTCACGCATAATGAAACCTATAATACGTTATCTCCATTGTAGAATGCAATACTATAATTCATATATTTTTCAAAAGTGTAGGATGCGCTTCACGGGTGATGCGATTACTTTTATTGGCTCAGTCTACCAAACTAGGTGTTCACATTGACGTTTCTCTGCAGATTTAGTTCCTTTTGGTACGGGATAATTTGCATTGATTTCTTGTTCCGATTTTGTATGAATGCTCGGTTTGATGTTTCATCGTACTTACAGAACAAAATGATCTTTCTAATATTCAATCAGAGTGTTCTAAAGAATAGTTTATTTAGTTCTCCTTCCTTGGCACTCAATGTAATTTTTAGTCCAAATATATATTTATCATTTAAAAATAGATTTTTTTTTATTTGTGTGTACGTTTTCCTCTGTTCTTTTAAATATCGTTCACTAAATATGTTTCGTCCTCTTCACTATATTCCTAATATTTCAGTATATTCTACAAAGAAAAAAGTTTTATTTTTCTAAAACATACGACGATGTCTTTCGGCAGAGGGTCTATAACATCTTTGTAATATATATACACATAGAGTATTGCTCCTTCATGGTGATATCAACAGAAAAATAAATAAATAAATAAATAAAGCTACTAAGGTGGCTAGCCATTTATCACTTTTGAAGTCGAACGCCACATCACATACGATAACGTGGGGAATATCGCAAACTGCACATCACATGTTAACAGATGAAAAAAAAATTAAGCTACATGTAGCTGAAATAATCAGTTCACTTTCAGACCTAAGAACTCTATCACACTGCTGTATTTTCGACCCAGAATTTTCAGCTGCTGTAAGCATTTGGCTAAGTTCCTGTTCACGAATAGGAAAGTACTACCCTCTCTGCTTTGAACTGTTGTACAGCAGATTCTGAGCTACAATCTTTCCAGCATTACATTATACGGTGAAAGGGGAAGAACTCTAATTCTACCCTTTTACATTTTACTCTTTTCTTATTCGTTTTCCGGCTTTCAAAATGGCACATTTTATATCTAGTTTTTCTCGTCTTTCTTTGCAATTTCTTTCATTCTAACGTCTTCTTATCTTTCGATTGTAATGTCATGTAGACATTGCCTGAAGATTGCGTTAAGACACCAGACAGGCTACAAATACTGTCTCGTATGCATTAATTGCAGTAAGGAGAACAATTGTTCGAACTGCATATATATATATATATGTGTGTGTGTGTGTGTGTGTGTGTGTGTGTGTGTGTGTGTGTGTGTGCGTGTGTGTGTGTGTGTTTGTGTGTATGTGTGTGTGTCTTTGTGTGTGTGTGTGTGTGTGTGTGTGTGTGTGTGTGTGTGTGTGTGTGTGTATGTGTGTGTATTGGTTGTCTACTCGTTATACAGAGTTTGACCACCTCCTGCACATACATTTTAGCACCATCATGGCGTCTGATGTAGCTTTTTAAACCAGACAATGTTCTGAAAAGACACACAGAGATTTTACCTCTGATTTGGACGACTGATACCTGCAGATAAGTTCTGCTCTTTGTGGATCTTAACGTGTCTTTTGAGGCCTCCGTTGGATTTGCAACCTTCTGGCATGCACTCCGTTCAAAAGTGTGCACCGAGAAAGACTTTCTCACTTCCCGAACGTTAAACTAATACATCTCTTTGTTGTTTGTACACCTGTCTCCGTCTTTTGTTTTGTGTTTTTTTATAAATTCCAAATATATATGTATGCATATATATATATATTCATGTAAGTTTTATATATATATACACAACTTACTTGGAAACGGATGCGTGGCGTTCGATCATGCAATAATAATATATAAATAATATATAAATATATGCATATATACATGCATAAAGAACAAAAACAGAGAACGAACGTTTTTAGAAAATGAAAGAAACAAATAGTGAAACGAGACAGGCAATATAAAGAACATTCCCTTCATCAGTTGTCCCCTGTTCTATCTACTCCATATAAACAAACTTGAGGAATGTCAAATTTTTGGTTTACAAAGAAGAAAGTAAATGTTGAACGCAGTACAGCTGTGAGAAGAGCAGCGTACGAGTATGTCCTTATTCTCTTATAAGAAAGGAAGAAAGAAAACTTGCCAACAGGTAGCTACGGAATAGAAACTAGCAACCCTCAAACACCGGCCGTGCTTTATCATTAAGCTAAAGAAATATTTTTTACGTCTTTTTACAAATACCCAATTTTTTCTCTACTGTTCTTACAGCGATACGGCGTTCGTAATTATTTTCTTCCCTGTACTATATAGCCATACATAAATATATGTGCGAGTGTGCGTGGATGTGCTCGTTTAGGTATGTGTGTATATATATAAATATGTGTATACATATAGTAAAATTCGTGTATTGTGTAGGCAGTAGTTTGAAGTGCTCAGATAAACGCCCGGGGCGCAGTATATAGAAATGTTGAGGATAATTCAAATACGTTCACCAATTTATATAAACATATGTTGCGCCATGGATCGATGAATATCACTTTTTGAATATGCATACGTATAAAACATTAAAATATTAAAACATTAAATATCTATGAATACATAAATATATAAACATTCACGATAAATCTAAAAAATAGTCGAATAAGATTAAGTTATAAAAGTTTCGATATATGAAAGTATAGCTGTATAAAGATATATGTAGAGACATTTAGAATTGCAATCGTATTAAAAGGCGTTGTAGAACGGCGTTGTAAAAAATACTTAATAATAAATATGTTTTACGAACAGGTGAATAAAAAAAGGTTTACGAAAATAGAGAATAAAGAAAAATCATAGCATTCAGATTAGATGTTTCAGAAAATATAAGTAACTAATCCAAGAACATTGGTAATTCTGTCTAGATAAACTGTTGGTGGTAGTCCTCTTACGGCCTCTTTCAACTATTTAGATGTGAAATATTGCTGCTGTATGCAGGAAGAGAAGAATTCATTCCTGATATTCAGGATGATATACAGTTTTTCAGTGATACAGAGTTTACACTTGGCACCTCGTAGTATTTATTTTCTGGTTTTAGCAATGATGTTCCACTTTATCTGGGGGTTACTTATTACAGCTTCTGTCAGTGCCCATATATTTGATAGGGTTGCTGCGCGTTTTTCTCTCTGAATTATGCCATGCGTTGTGTGTACTTTTCCTTGAACGAGTTGCCCGTCATTCCGATATACGTCTTTGGTACTCCGTTGGGATCCGAGATGTTGGACTTGTGTACAAGTTCTTTTTCTTCACATTTGTTGTCTAGAGGGCAGCGGGTTGGAGATATGTATGTATGTATGCATATATATATATATATGTATATATATATATATATATATATATATATATATATATATATATATATATATATATATATATATATATATATATATATATATATATATATATATATATAACATACATACACTCACACTACATACATACACACACACACTTATATATGTAAAGGCAACGTCTTTTGATGTACATGTTTCGACATATTTTCTTGCCATATTTATACGCCGTCGTATGTCTTCCCAGAGTAAACAGAACTACCAAAATGTGTGTATTATTATCTCCTTGTTTTATTTATTTCTTCTATATTTACAAGAGATAATATCATAGCTGAAAATTATTTATGTTATACAAGTAGTGTTAGCATGCATTTCTAGTTGATTCGCAAATATCCAATAAATTTGATTTACACCACGTAGTTTACATTGAATTCACGATTATTCCTGCACACGTGTTAAGCGATCTATTAATCACATTGAAATATTCTTGGTAATTATAAATTGAGGCTTGATGACAACCAATGGTTGGAAGTTTTGCAAATATTTTCATCTAAATCTTCAAATGGTTTATTTACCCTCCACGTTTAGATATGCTGTACACACATAATGGCCTATCAAGGAGACATTAATATATCTTAAATACTAAGAGACATTTGAATTGCTGATTCGCCACCGTACCTATATTCTCAGTATAACTACATATTACACGTATGAATGTGATGGGCCATGAAGGCATACACGCAGACGTAAACCAATATTAGTGGTTCCAGGTTTTCATTTCATTGCTCTTAGAAAATATATGATTTCATAAAAATCTAGACTACTTTATTCATCTGCCAGTAATATATTACTTGATCCACATCAGTCATCTCTTTATTCAAAATGATATATACATAAAAGAATAGTTGATCCCCAGTTAGAGACAAAGAATGATATAAGATACTGCTAGACTATAAATTGAAGGAATCTAAAAAAGAAGCATTATATTTACACTGTGCAACACACAGCAGGTTCAATCATGAACGTCATATCAGAAACATGAAGGGAGGAAAGTAGTACTGTTAATGTGGAAGAGCTAATAAAGCTGATGATGTGAGGAAGAATGAGACACATCTCTTGTCCTGCACAACGCAAGTGGAAGTTGCAATAGACTTATGATAAGGATCATAAGGCCGAGGAAGGAGACAACTTCAACAACGACAATAATAATCATTCTAAACCAGTCCTCATTTCTACAGACCAAATACAAATACATACCAATGATAATATATCCCTGCTACAAATAATTAAGGATTTTATGCAGTATTATTACTGATAGTTATGTGGGAAAAGTGTAACGATTACTGCAATATAACTACAGAGTTTTTTCACAGTTCATGATCAGTTACATGCAAATTACAGATGCAGCCGTTACAAGATGAAAGCATTGCAGTGTTATAGGGTCATCAGCAGAGAATGAGCGCCATTTCGGGGCATTCTTTTCGACGCTGTTATTACGTTTTAATGACTCTTGCCAGGTCAACTGACAACTAGGTGTCACTAAGTATGCTCCTAGTCATAGTTTTCTTATACTTTCAATCTACCTGTCTGCTCTCCTTCCTATGTATTTATCTAACTTTTTTTCTCTCTCTCTCTCTATTTATATATATATATGTGTGTGTGTGTGAGTGCGTGGGTGTGTACATGCATGTATACGCTTGGGTTTGTGTGTCTGTGTGTGTGTGTGTGTGAGAGAGAGAGAGAGAGAGAGAGATGTAGAGAGACGGGAAGAGAGAGATGTAGAGAGACGGGAAGAGAGAGATAGAGAGAGAGAGCGAGAAAAGGTGCACGTGTTTGTCAATAAACGTGTTAGAATTTACCAAAATGTTTGGGCGCTGTGGAAATTTTCTTTGCTGATTTTGGTTTAACAACTATCATCAGAATTTCAGGTATGTTAGTTTGCAAAATCTGAGATACCTTATAGAAATGAATATCACTGTTTCATACCTCCTACCAGTGTGTACGCATTTAATAAGATATGCAGATCTCTCTGTCTCTCTGTCTCTCTATCTGTCTCTCTGTCTCTCTGTCTGTCTCTCTGTCTGTCTCTCTCTCTCTCTCTCTCTCTCTCTCTCTCTCTCTCTCTCATATATATATATATATATATATATATATATATATATATATATATATATATATATATATATATATATATATATATATATATAACAAAAATAATTTATCCATAATTGTTTTATAATTATATGTGTGTACACATACACACATATATATATATATATATATATGTGTGTGTGTGTGTGTGTGTGTGTGTGTGTGTGTGTGTGTGTGTGTGGGTGTGTATGTATACTCTTAATTATAAAACAATTATGAATTAATTATTTTTGTTTATACATATACCCATGACTTTTCCCTTTTTAAGGTGCGGGTAGACAAATCAAAACACACGCCAGGCATTCCATACAATCCACAGCTCTAAGAAGCGAGCCCCGTTCTATGCTCAGGTCAAGCCATAGGACTCAACCACCAATATCAGAAGCGGGGGCCCGACAGCATATGCTGGTTTATCCGCTGCACATCATGTTCGTTCCTTACCCCTTTGAGCAACATCAAATTCACTCATTCATCCACAAACACTCTCCAAGCTTTCCTATCATTTGTAAACTATCTTGCTTCTCTCACCCTAACACTTGTAACCACCAAAGATTTCCTCGCTCCATCAATCCACAGAAACCGAGGTCTGCCTTTGGTTCTGCTACCTACCACTTCTGCCTTCATCACCCTCGTAACCATCCCCTCCTCATCCATAGAGAATGTAGGGCGTGCGTTTGGGTGGGTGGTGAATTTAGTGAGTGGTTTGATGTGAAAGTGGGGTTAAGACAAGGTTATGTGATGTCTCCGTGGCTGTTTAATTTATACATGGATGGTGTGGCGAGAGAAGTAAATGCTAGAACATATAGTAGGAAAACCCAAATGGTGGGAGAAAACAGAGAGAAATAGAAGGTGAGTCAGTTGTTGTTTGCTGAGCACTGGTGCCGGATTCGGAAGTGCAACTGAGGAGATTGGTAGTAAATTTTGGAAGAGTATGTGGGAGGAAGAAAATTGAAAGTGAATGTAGCTAAGAGTAACGTGATGAAATGTCCGAGAGATGGGATGGCTGGTAAGATGGATGTGAGTATAAATGATGAGATGTTAGAGGAGGTGATTGCTTTTAAGTATCTAGGATAACATGTAACAGCGGATGGTGGGATGTCTGAGGAAGTGGGATACAGAGTGAGGGAGAGGAGCAAGATATTTGGAGTTGTGAAGGATATGCTGAGAGATAAAAGATTGAGCATGAAAGCGAAATGAGGTGTGTATGACGGCGTGATTATGCCGACAATGTTAAATGGTGCAGAGACGTAAAAAGAAGAGATGTGGAAAGAAGGCGACTATATGTTTTTGAGATGAGATGTCTCAGGGCTATAATCTGTGTGACAGGGTGAGGAATGAGGAAATGCGAAGGCGAGCAGGAATGAGTGGAAAACTAACAACCAAAATGGATACACGAATGTTGAGGTAGTTTGGCCATATGGAGAGGATATATTAGTACTTATTGTTAATATTGATAAGAACTCAATGTGCATCATTCCTGCACTATATTGAATCACTTGTTCCAAATGAAATGCCTATTCATTTTCCTTTGCCATGAAATTATTTTTATGAATTTCAATATTCCAGATATTTGTGAAGAAATACTATTACAATACTTTATTTACAAATATTAACCTATTAACAGCTATATGCTACCGTCCTGGAATTTATGCATATGCGATATTCACACAGTATAAACATACAGAAACACACCCACACATATGAGTATATATGTCTGTATGTATTTATGTATGCATGCATATATGTGAGGATTTTTGCATACAGAAAGGCGAGTACACGCGTTTAATTTTGTATACGTGTTTGTGAATTTATTGTGTTGTGTGTATGCGTTTTTTTTTAATTTACATCTTATCTATCTGTTAAAATTTAATGAGAGTATAGATTTGTTTGTACTACATGTAAAGCATATACTTCTTTTCCTTGCATGCAATATACAGTTGTAAAAACCGAAAACATTTCGATTCATTTTTCTCCTATCTATTAGTTATTTCATTAAAACAATGCGTAGTTCCATTCCCATCACCACTGTGCGTTAAATAATTCATAGGAAACAACGTCTTAAAATATTCATTCTAGTTGCAAGTCAGTTTTACCTTGCTGTATTCCCTTAGTACGACAGCTAATTTGTTACATATATATTATGGTGAAAAACAATTGTCATATTTTAACTTATTTTCACAGCTTCACTTGTTTCCTAAACCAACTATTTACCAAGAGGTTTTATTATTAAAATTTTAGAAGCTTTAGAAGCTGTGTAACACTCAATTTACTTTAATTTTTAAGCATTCTTTAGGTATTTGAAGAACGACAATTATGTATTATTGAACAGGTTTTATCCCATTAATGTTTAAGCATGAAATTTATTTTTCACTTTTGTATGCGTCAAAATAATTTAGATAAAAAAAAAAAAAAACATATCACATGGGTTTGTACAGAATGTAACAAACTCCAATATTGCCCATAGCATTTCTTTAGATAAGTATGGAATTTAAACATTTCCCAAATGACAAGTTGGAGAAAGTAATATAAATCATTTTCTTTGATGGTGACAAAAATATCCGTAAACTAAATTTCATGAAAATGAAGATACGCGGAGAAGAAAATATACATACATATATTTATACAGACATAAAATCATACTTACACATATTTACTGGCACATATGTTTATGTATACATATATAATGTGTGTGTGTGCTTGCGCTCTTGCGTGTGCGTGTAGGTGTGCATATGTATATCTATACGCAGGTATATGTATATGTATGGATCTTTGTATGTATATATGTATATATATATATATATTAATATAAGTAAAAGAGCAGAAAACAAACAAATGCTAAAATAGATAATAGAAGCAGACAAGGTAAACATCCTACTGGAAAAGTGGAGAAATAGAATCGATAACAAGAATAGCATGAATGAATGAACAAGGAAGGGAATGCACCAATTGAATATATAGGAAGGATTATAATATTTGCATGACAACTTTGAATGAAAAACGAAAAAAAATAAGGGTGAATAAAAGCAAGAAGAATGGATGTGTATATATGCTGAGTCTGACCACCTCTCATACCTACACCTTAGCTCCATCAAGGTGTCTGCTGCGGATTTTTTACCCAGACAATGTATTGAAAAGACACCCACATAGATTGCATATCTGATTTGGAACGCCAAGAGCTGCAGTTAAATTCTGAGGTATCCGTTAGATTCGCAGACCTTATGACATAAACAACATTGAAAGGTATGCACAGATATATAGGTAGAATTGTTGGTGGATTTTCGTTTTTTTATGGGTCTGCAAATGAGATTTGGACCCAGGAAAAGAAAGGCATGGTCTGTGGCATACTGTGCACAGAGAAAAGAGCACTGAGATTCACCTTTTCGATCGCAACATTCTTCTTTAAGTTTCTCTTGAATCTTGCATGTGTTACCTGGCCTCGTCAAACGCTTTCCTCTACTTCACACCTTTGTTCGCCATCCTGCTCGATCCGATAAAAAGGATTTCTATGACCTTTGGATCCATTCCAAGTGACTTCATGGTAGTCCTTATGCCGTCCTTAAGCCTCTATTTAGGTTTAGATTGATTGCGTTTCCTCTCTGCAAGCTCACCATAAAACAGCTGTTTGGACGTGCGTTCATCCGCCATTCAAACAATACGGCCATACCATCTCATTTGGCTTTTCAGAATCATTTATTTAATTGAAGTGATGTCTGCAGAGGCAAAGACGTTTGTGTCTGGAGTAAAAAAGACCAATTAAATTTTCAAAATGCAGTGAAAGCATTTTTGGTGAAATCGTTCTAACAATTTAAAATGTCTTTCATAACACGCCCATGTATATATATATGTATATATATATATATATATATATATACCAGACAAGGTATATAAATAATTACTACATCACTTTTTCTTTATTGTAGTAAATTTGAAGCAGATTCCTTTACTAATCTAAATAATTTGTAAGCCTGGTGTACTAACAAAGAGTTTATCATGTATTTTGCCCGAATTGATAATGTTGTGCCTAATAATTCTGTCCTTTGATGAACCTCTGTATGAGTACAAATTTTGTATATAAATGTACCGCGCACACAAGGGGTGGACCCTTTGTTTATATTGGGAAGACGGCTGATTCATTTAAGAATCTTTATCGTATCTATGTTGCCAGCTTTAAGACAATCAATAAGAGACAGTCAACATGTTTGGCAGATTTTGTATGGCGACTGAATTAGAATAGAACGAAATACAGCATTAACTGGTCCATAGTAAGATATGCGAAACCATACAATATAATTTCCAGGAGATGCCGTCTCTGCTCCGAGGAATCCCTGTCTATTCTGTGGACTAACGAGAAGATAGTTAATAGAATTTCTGAACGACTCTCGAGATGCCTACACGTATATAAATGTACTTTCTTACAATGCAATGAGAATGAATTTTGAGAAACGGATAAATTAACTTAATTTACTTCAAGGTATATATGACTTAGATTTTCTTTTAACCTCCCCATTCTTATAAACACCAAGTAGATAACTAACTCGCTTTTTGATCAGGAGTGCACTAAATCTCACATGTGCGCATGCTCACATTTTTGCGGATGCTCGTATAAGCGAGTGTACGTGTGCCGTGCAGCTTGCCCGACGGTGTTCATAGATCCATACATGTTAACGGTTATTTTAAATAAATTTCCTACTGGATTGCGTGTTCGTTTGTCTTTTTGCTCTCTGTGATTTTGTTTTTGATCCTCCGTCTGGCTGTTTTTCTCTCTACAAAACGAATGGTATTTATTTATCACCCGATGCGATACCTCTGCAACACCGGATGATCCTGAACTAGTTGTTGAGTGTCCCACACAAGAGGACTCGATGCTAGATGCGTCGAAACAATTGTAGCGATTAATGATAAATTCTCGTATATTCCACCAATCTTCTGTCTTTCATTTTTCACACGCGCACACACGCACACACACACACACACACACACACACACACACACACACACACACACACACACACACACACACACATATATATATAAACAATAGACCCAGTAGAAAAGGTTAGCTATTTTATTCAGGTTATGTGCTGCGTTAATTACATGTGTTTTGAAAAAGAATGTATATCCGGTAAGATAAATGATATTCAAAGTCCAGTACAGAAGTTATTCATGTTTTATTTTAAAACGTAATTCGATTTTGAACTTTACCGAAACAATAACCATACCATAAGTTCAGTCACTGCTGAAGAAATCGAATTCATTATGGTGCTAGTACATTTTATTAACCGACCAATATTTGTATGCGAAGTTTATTGATTAGTCGCTAAAACTTAATAAAATTGGCTGCATGCTAGATAGGTGCATTAAATATGGAAATCCGAGTGCCTACAACAAAAGTGCAGTTATATCACAGGCAGTTACATATAATTCATACCTTTAACGAAGGTCGTTCTTGGAAGCGATTGAGCTTGTAGTCTTCTCGTTACAAACTTTACGAATTTATTTTGCCCATGACATCCCAAAAGGTTTCTGGCATGGTTTGATACGACGAGCTCGCACTACACGTCTATACTATAGGCATAAAAGCCTGGAGCTGACGTGGCCTACCAGGAATTTTCATGTGTGCACAAGAGGATGATGATCTCTCCTACCCAAAGTATTCGGTCAATGCGGCGTTAGTTTTGACGGAAAAGTATAGTCGCATACTATTTGTACGCACCTCTTCGCTAGACTCCAGGTTATCTTTACTATACCATCAATCATTCTTAGCCTTTTTTCCATTACCATGTATCTTTCATTGTCGCTTTCTTCACCATTACCATTGTTATTGATTTTAATTAGATTGAAATGCGTAATAGTAACATTTTATGTAACTGGGATATGAATTTTGACTAAAAATGTAATGTTATAAAGTGACAGTTTTGATTCTAAATATACAGTAAAATCTGTCCATTTATTCCAGTTAAATTCTCTTTTCCTTTCATTTGAATGACAACGCTAATAAGAAAGTTCACAGATAATCTATTGTTGAGTAACCATTATTTAAATTCCTACGTTCGAAACTCTGGTAGTGCAATTATGATAAATCATAGCTTGTTGCAGTCTCCAACAAATACTCCATTTACATCCTGTTGTTTCTTACGTTAATTTTCCGAAACGGATGGTGTACATTTAAATAATTCAATTTTTTCTTTATTTGATTTTTCTAAAATCCTATGAAGTTTTGTTATTTACTTCGTGCTTTTGAGATGGTTATCGGTGTTTAATAATTAGAAGTCTAATTTTCTAATGTACATAATAACGATGTCTATGGAATTAAACTCAATTTCAATGATACGTAGTTCAAAAATTCTGTCCAATCTAATCAATATAAGGCACCTAATCAATATAATGTACCGTGAGAAAAATGTTTGGAAAGAGAGACTGAAATTTTATTAATTCTTTATTTTAAAGACCGAAGTAAACATTCTTTAAAAGGGAAAAACTATCCAAAATTTTGCCAAATGATTCAAGATAAAATAAGAACAGTACTAAAAATTTTAAATATAATTCCGATAGTTCACGTTGTCTGTTGAAGTTGCATATTTTAATTTAACTCATTAGTTTTATTAGATTTTGTAATGATTCTATTTAAGCCAATTTTGGGGAGCCATTCTCAAGCATTTTTGACATAATGTTATTCGTAAATTGGATTGCCGTTAATTGTTGTGATGTGACTCCCTATTGAATAGTGCTTTTCATAGGGGTGTCCATTATTGCATTTGTAGCACTTTACTATTGTAGCCTCATCTTTTATAGGACAATTTCTATAACAATATGGGCTGGATGTGTAACGGTAACATTCATAATTATAATTAAATTGATTAATTCAACTAACCGTATAACCTCTATTAAGATCGTCGTAGTTTTGGTTGATTAATGAGTCCCATAAGTGTTTATCTTTTTGCTCGATTTTCAGACAGCCCGGAAGTGACTGCTTAAGTTTCTTTTCTTGATCAAAATACTGTTTACGATTGCGTTTTGTACACGTCATTTCATTGATATTATGGGGTGTTTTCTCTTCGTATACAGTTTATCGCTTACTATTAGGTAAGTTTCATTAAAGATAGGCCACAACTTTTATAGTACTTTCAAGCATTTAGTATTTTCCAGACGCTTGTGTAGTGAAGGAGTCGGCTATTCTAACTTGTGTATTTCTGTCAGTTTCATAGCATTTTCTATGAGACATTTCTTTATAGTGGAGTGCTATTGGTAATTATCCTTATGGGTGAGTTGTTTTGTGATAAAAGAAGGTTGCGTCTGAAGGATAATTAATTATCAAATTTTTATTTTAGTTTGATTGGTGTGTTCGGGTTGGACTTAATGTGCTTTTTTACAACAGAGAACGAATTCTTTTCAGCTTTTCTTTTGTAGTTATTGTCATCTTTTTTGTTTTTAAATTCCAGCTCGTTCTTATAAGCTTTATTGAATAGTGTGTATGTTTAATTAATTCCTTTAATGATACTTTGTCTTTTCTAGTTCATTGAGTCTCGTCATGAACTTTGTTTCCTTTAGTAATGCTGGTAGTTTTTGAAGGCTGTCCAGCATTTCCGCTAGCTTTATTAATCCGACAGATAATCAGTGAGATGTTACTAGTCGATAGAATTCCTAATTTGTTGTGTGTGAGATGTGATTTTCCAGGAGGTTTGGTTTTCTCCGCAAAAGTACATTTATCTACCATGTATCACTTCCATATTTAAAACTGAGGCACATTTCCCACACTAAATATTAATGCCTGGAAGTAATTTTTTCAAGCAAAGGTTCAAGGGATTTTCTTCGTTTCTATATATTATATTTTGAAAGAGGAGAGAGTTGATTGGATATGCCAATTGATATCTGACGCTGAATGTTTTCAGTAATATTTTTCCAGTTATTTTTCTCAACAAATGGCAAGAAAGCTTAAATATTGCTATATTATAGCTACTGATTAAATGTTCAAATATTATGTACTTGTAAATAAATAAGTACTTTCGCAGATTACAAACTCGTTTATCCAGCGGGAAAATACTTTTCATTTTCGAATATATCTGGTAATAGTTTTTCTTATACTAATTACAAATTTGCAGTGTTAATATTATTTTACGATAAGGAGTGAACGGCCAATCTTAATGTACTGGAATTCCAAAACCAGTGCGGCGTAATAGAGTTTTAAACAATTAAAATCTGATTCATATATTTATTTGATGAACGAAATATTAAATAGCATTGGATTTTAAATATTGTTGCTAGGAAATATATTATTGAGGTTATAACTTAATCTGTTCGTAGAGAAATATTTTCGTGAAGTTATTAAGAAATAACGAAGAGACTAATGACGTTTGCTGAAGGCCAACCAATGCCGACGAATATCATAAAGGCCAAAATAGACAAATCCGAGAAGAGTGCAAAATGCAGAGTTAGTAAATCGGAAGAAGAATCCACTA
>NC_142929.1:161501574-161504074 GCF_046866305.1 Octopus bimaculoides | reverse complement strand
TATTACTTGCAAAATGGACGTGTGCGTTCAATGATGTAATAATACAAAAATATATATATGCATGTATACACACATATATGTATATACTTCCATCTACATGTGTATATAGATGCATATCAGGGCACAGGACCTTAGAACAAATATATATATATATATAAACACATACATATATAAATATATATATTTATTTATTTATGTGTTTCAGCCAAGTGGCTGCGGTCATGCTGGTGCACCACCGTGATTTTCACGTTCCTTGCATGGCTCTTCTCCCCCACCTGACATGGTCCAATCAAGAGTATTGATGGCACATCTGGTGTATAAGAGAATTTGACATAGCTGCCCTAAACTGCGTCTCATTACGAGCAATTGGTTCGTCTGGTATCGTGGAGAGGAAAGTGTCAAGTTTTGTCTTGAAGACCATATATATACATATATGTATGTATATATATATATATATATATATATATGTATGTATATATATATATATATATATATATATATATATATATATATATATATATATATATATATATATATATATATATATATATATATACACATACATACACTCACATATATATATATATATATATATATATATATATATATATGCATATACATATATATATACATATGCATATACATATATATATACATATATATATTTATATACATACATATATATATATATATATATATATATATATATATATATATATATATATATAAATATATATATATATATACATATATATATATATATATATATATATATATATATATATATATATATATATATATATATATATATATAATTTATTATATGTATTTACTTTCTCTTAGCTAATAATTAACTCCGACAAAATAAATTGGTTAATAGATACCAGGGTAGCAAAGATCACAAAATGACTGTGGTGTAACTCCTGTTTATGAGGTAGAAACACCCTGTTATTTTGGGTATTTGAGTAAATATAAAAATTTAATAAATTGAGTAATACGCATATGTTAAATGAATTCTTTTATTTCGACATATGTTTCGAAGCTCACAAATGGTACTTTCCAAAGGAATATGTGATGTTGATAAAGATGTAATCTTCTCTTCAGGGAAATACATAGGATCCAACTTAGCCGTAAGACATTTTAACCGTCCTGTTATTCTGTACTGATGAAGGGAAATAAACTAGAGATCATTGCTACACAGATATTCCGTTGAGCTGAGTGGGAACACTAAACATTCACCTGTTCAAAAATATAAAGGGTTATTTAGTTACTTCGTTCTTTTCTTCTTTTATGGCAAATTCGTCTCCATACTCTTTTTATATCAGTTTTTCTCTTCCTGTTCGCTAAATAATATCGATAAAATGACTAACCGTTTGAAATTAGTTTCGCTAATGCCATATAGCCAGGTGGATACGATGTTTCCTGGGGTTAAATAACAGCATCAACCATCTTGACCAAGACTGCCACCTTATGTTTGCAAATAATCTTTATTTCTCTCTCTCTTTCCCTTTCTCTCTCCTCTCTGTCTCTCTGTCTGTCTCTGTCTGTCTCTGTCTCTCTCTGTGTCTGTCTGTCTGTCTCTCTCTGTCTCTCTCTGTCTCTCTCTTCTCTCTCTGTCTCTGTCTCTGTCTCTGTCTGCCTGTCTCTCTCTCTCTCTCTCTCTCTCTCTATATATATATATATATATATATATATATATATATATATATATATATATATATATATACACACACATATATAAGCTATTGGCTTGTCGAAACTTGCAAACAAATCTTTGCGCCTTGCGTTTTATATCTCCCCCTTTTGTCCATCTACAACAATATATACATAGCTACAGTTAACATATACAGTACCACCTTGGATATATTCTTTCTACTATGTGCAGTGTGAGATACACTATTCGCTGTGGATTATTATTCATGTGAAACGTTTAAACACTTCCAAACGATTATAAATATTTACAAGAATTATTTAATAATATGGTGGACTCAAAGTCATACCATATAAGATAATTGGCGAGAATCGATTGATCTTAGATGTATAATTGCTTCTACATAATTCTATATAATTTATATGTTGAAGAGGAATGAAATCTTGTGACAGTAGAATATATATTCTGAAATAAATGATGTTAGCGAGACGCATGTTTTTAATGTTCAGATAAATTTAAACAATTTTACTTCACTAATCAATATCATATAGCAATATACAGATTATAGTAAATTACCTCATTTGTCTTCCATTATTTTAATAATTATTATTTTCGGTATCATAACGTCAAGTGTGCAATACATTATATGTCGTCCCAAGTTACAAAGAACTCAATGCGTATGCAGATACATCTATAATTGAAATTTACCATTATTATTAATATAACAGTATATACTACGAAAATACATGTAGACAAATGAGATTTACACACACACACACACACACACAGATAAACACACACACACACATACACCCACACACGCATACACGCACACACACACACACACGC
>NC_142929.1:161481574-161496574 GCF_046866305.1 Octopus bimaculoides | reverse complement strand
AGTAGCTGGGAATGGAGTCCTTTTCGCCACTCTTTTGAAAAACTATTCATAGGAAAAATCACTGTATAGTGATCAAACTTTCTGCCTTGAATTAACCAAAAAAGACCATGAAGAGTATTTCAAAGTAACTTTCGACATGAGCATACTATGCATTCTTGGAATTTGACGACCAAATATGTCTAGTAATTATCAATGGCAATAAAATCAATGCAGATTTGGAAGAATTAATACAACGGTTCCGTACCATATTATCGATTAAAAAACTAGAGGTGTGGAAGCTGGCTTTCAGGAAGTCTCTAAATAATTAGTATAAGCGGAAAACATCGTAGTATTCAATCTTTCTATTACGGAAACGATAGTCGGAAATTTTGAGAATGATGCTCATTTGTACCACATTGGCAAAACGAAGAGGAGATGTTGACATCATGTTTTACAATCTGAAATGCTTCGTGAGTGAAGGCTCAAGTGAACGCAGAGCACTTTCGT
Organism: Octopus bimaculoides; assembly: GCF_046866305.1. NCBI lineage: Eukaryota > Metazoa > Mollusca > Cephalopoda > Octopoda > Octopodidae > Octopus > Octopus bimaculoides. Next base: position 161,496,088 of record NC_142929.1, on the reverse strand, counting down.
TGAATTCTAGAGAAAGCACCCAACGTATGGAGCAATTTTTCGAGCACCGTTATCCTAGTTAAATCCCCATCTACCTCATTTTCACAACAATTGATCATGCGAAATTAGTGGCAACTATGCACGTGTATTCATGTGCAAAATCAGTTGAAATAACATGCGTGATGTTCTAAAATAACATTATATTCTGCTGAAATTTATGATGTAATTTTATCATAATTTTAGATCATAGTGTGTTAGATATTGCGTATATTATCAAAAGTTATTAAAATGTACGGAGGGTACATCAAATTGTCTGTGAATACTTCGGATGCTTAACCATGTCTATTATATTTAATTGTACATGTATTACAGGTTCAAAACTCTATGCGATAAAATAATTCCCACGTATTACCCCAATTCGTTTAGCGTTGTTATTATATTTTATCCAATATAGTTTGAAATGCATTAAGTGTAAGTGTGTGAGAAAGTACCTGTGCGTATAACCGTGTGTGTATGTGTGAATGCAATTCTATTATGTCTCTCTTGTCAATATACCACCATAACCGAAGTGCAGTTCACTGTCAATAATGCAAGGAAGAGAAATATGTAGCTGTAGTTATTTTTACAGCAATGTGTACACTATTTCCAAAGTAATGTGTACAATGTTTCCAATGGGATGCCGTGAGATGGTCGTTAGGTCTGCAATGTTGAATAGATTATCATTTGGGTCTAAATGAATAGCCGATAATTCCATGCTGAATTGCATACCACATTAAAGAAATTTATATTTTGAATGGTGTGTACAGAAAACGTCACACGAAGTGAGAAATATTCCAGTAAATTTTAAAACCAAAAAGTAACAAATTTACATGAAAAAAAAAAAACGGAAGGTAGATGCAAAAACCGATTAATAAAAAACGGGAAATGAGAAGTAAAGCAAGGAATAAAATAGAGCCGTAAATTTTGGAGAATAATTCAACGGAGAGTAGTTCGAAATCTGTGAGACATTAGCTCAATCTGAAGAGGGTGATGCTCTCCAATTAGGTTAAAAGGGATTTGTCCATATATTTGCATTTATTGGAAAATATTGGATCTGGAATGCAGCTGTGTCGCAGAGCTCTTAGATCTAAAAGGAGTGTGTAATCCTTCATCTATGCATGCACTTCTTAGATCCATTAACATATAGCATGATTTTTCTTTAACAATCACTACTCGCCTGTATGCGTTTGCACTTGGACTTCAACTTAGGACATTTAATTTTGTCGATATGCCGGAAAGAAGACAGTTGGTTTGCATAAACTCATTTGAAATAGTATTTGTATGGCCCGCTTTACTTTTTCTTCGCGATAAGCTTATCTTAAAGCTTTACAGTAACTTCTGCCTCATAAACGACGGAGTTTATCATACCTACATAGTCAAGTGTGTATGCTTCAGTGTTCCGTAAATTACAACTATGCTGAATTTTGGTGATGCTTACAAGAGATAATATCCTCCATATTTGAGAAGCAGCTCTATGATAATTTAATTGAGCGTGTGTTGAGATTCTTCGTAAATTTGAGGTGTACTGGGAAATACTTATCTAAAAGTGACATGAATATCTTTCCTGCGCTAGATTAAAATGAAAAGAAGAAAGGCAGAACGGACCATATTATTTTCCTGGATATATTTTTAGGTCTATTTTTGAGAGGTTTATTTAGGTCTATTTTTCATATGATTCATATTTGACTTGAATGGTTATAGTTTATCTTTTCTTTCAAGATGCTCTTAGCTAGGGCATTGTTATAGTACGGGACTGCCCTATCAAATATATCGTCAGGGAAAGATAGGTATGCTATCACTGATGCAAGCTACCAGGTTTTAATCACTATAGAGTGTGACAGAACTGTTTGTGTATGTGGTTGAGTTTCTTGTTTGGTTTATGGTACGGGTGGGAGTTGAGCTCTAGAGAAATATATTTAAAAATTGGCAATTAGCAGGTTGCTACTAATAGTGTAGTTGAAGTCAATATGTCTACACGTATCACTGACGTTTTTACGAAATTTATCGAGAATATGCAAGTCACAGCCATGAGACATTCCCTATCCATTTTCTCGGTATAGCCCACCATCGCACGGTTGGTGCTTGTGTCTTTTGGATTTCACTGTATGTAATTTAATATAAAGAGACCTACAAGATCACAGACGTCCGCACTGTCACACCATCCCATCAACACATCGAACAGTTCAGGCGTCCCTATTTTTTCATCAACATTCATTAAAAAATATATATATATCGAACTTTCTCTTGTACAAGCGTTCTGATATATAGAATGAACAGACAATGTGCCCAGAAAATGAAATTGCTTAGAGACACAGGGAGAGTTATATCTATCTAGACCTGTGTGTTCAATACAACAAAATATTAATAACTCGTATCTTTCTACTGTGTACGTTGAATGATATATCTGTATTTGTGTGTAAATATGTCTATGCGTATGTGTGTTGCTATGAGTATGTCCAGACTTCCTCATTAGTTACCTGCCATATATGAGTCAGATTCCTACACAAGATGAGCTTATTACCCTAAGCCTACACGCTGCAGTTATATTTATATGAACAAATGAGAGATGAAGGAGAAAAGGTAGATGTTTACTTATGCAGAGCCATGTTGAATTACATTCATACAATTAATTATTGCTCAAGACAATGATAATTAAATTAATAGTATCAGACCACTCTTACATTGAATAATGATACTGAATAAGACAACACGAAACAGATCCTGTGAAATATAGCATAATAATTGAATATCAAAATATTGATTTCTTATCTTCATTTCATATATATATATATATATATATATATATATATATATATATATATATACACACCGAAGCAAATATATATATATTTATATTTATGTATGTGTGTGTACATGTACAGATGCATACATATATATACGTATATATGTATGTATATATCTATATCTATTTATCTTTCTCTCTCTCTCTCTCTCTCTCTATATATATATATATATATATATATATATATATACTCTTTGCTTGTTTCAGTCGTTTGACTGCGGCCATTGACTGCGCCCACAGCTTATTCTTTGTAAGCCTAGTACTTATTCCAGTAAATACGGGGAGTGAGGACGTAATCAAAAGTAGTTGTTAGTGGGACAAAAGAATTTGGGTTGGTATTGGAGGTTGTGTTGTGGTAAAGGGCGGAGTATGAAATTGAATAGAAAGGTGTAGGCATGGAGGTTTTAGAGGTACATTGATTAGTTTTCAAGGAGTAGGATTTTGTTAAGTAGTGATGGAGTTTGGGGAGATTGCTTATGAGGAAAGTGAGAAGTAATTGATTTATAGATCTGGAGGAAATTTGAGATGTGTGTATTCGACGAAATAAGATGGTGGGGTTAGTATTTATGAAGTAATAGGTTGAAAGCTGATTTTGTTTTAGATTAAGGTTTTAGATTAAGGTTTTAGATTATTTAGTTGAGTAATATATGTCATTACAAGAATAAATAATACCCGAGAATCTATAGTGTAATGAGGAGTTGCGAAGGCGAATGATGTTTAATGATTCTTGAAGACATAAGTTACACTTACCGATATTTGGTTCGCATTGCAATTCCAGATGCTTGGCGAAGAACTTGAAATGGTTGTTTTGGAGAATAAATTTTATTGATTCGATTATGAAGCCTTTGTTGATACGTTCTGGTATTTCTTTTTGATATTTGTCCATCCAACCTCAGTCAACACATTGACGAATGTGCAGAACGATTACAACCAAAATTCGAAATTTTCCCATTTTATCAACTTGCCTTCAGGCCCTCAACACAAGTAAGACTCAATAAAGAAGCCTCATTTATCCAATACTATAAACCAGAACTAAATATGAAACTACATTAAAAATGAAGGACTTACACCAGCTAATGGAAGATTTAAGCCAGAATAAAACAGAGAACAAAAAAAATCAAAGAATTGAAGTTAGAGTTTTACCTCCCCCTAACTGCAAAATAAATTAGTGAACAGTTATCTCCACTAGCAATTTATCTCTTTCACCTCTCTGTTTAATGAGAAATGAGAAACCGGTCCTAACTTCAATTATTACTCTTTTACTCATTTGTTTCAGTCATTTTACGGTGGCCAAGCTGGAGCACCGCCATTAGTCGAGCTTATTCTTTGTAAGCCTTGTATTTATTGTATCGGTTTCGTTTGCCGAACCGCTAGGTTACTGGGACGTAAACACACCAGCATCGGCTAGCAAACGATGTTGGGGACACACACAGAGACACACAAACACATCACCATCATCCACACCGCCCTTGCCAGAGCACGTTCTGTGGACCGTGCATCTGCTCTCTCCCCCCGAACCCGCCCTGCCGTTTCCCGCCTCCCTTTTCCCCTCACCTACCATCCCACCACCCTACCCCTCCAACGCTCCATTCTCCGAGCTTTTCGGCGCCTCCAGTCCGACCCCTCCACCTCCCACATCTTCCCTAATCGACCCCTCTCCTCCTTCAAACGAGCCCACAACCTACGGGACCTCTTGGTCCACAGCTTCTTCCCCAACCCAACCTCCCAACCTGGCTCGTTCCCCTGCTCCCGCCCACGCTGCCGCACTTGCCCTTACCTCTCCAACACCACCCTCCTCACCATTCCCCATCACCGACCCTATCGCATCACCGACTCTTTCACCTGCACGTCTACCAACATCATATATTGCCTCTCCTGCTCTCTCTGCCAATCCCTGTACATCGGACAAACGGGGCGGCGCCTGGCCGACCGATTCGCGGAACACCTCCGAGATATCAACGTCGGCAATGACACCCCGGTGTCACGCCACTTCCGTTCTGCCGGCCACTCCTTGCGGCAACACCTGTCTGTGTTTGGATTGTCCATGCACAGGGGCCATCCGGACTCCCGTTTGCGCCGTGAACAGGGATTAATCTTCTATCTTCGCTCCTTTGCGCCACATGGGCTCAACTCCCCTCCATTCTTCATCTAACCCCCTCCTCCTGTCTCTCTCCCCCACCCTCCCTCCTACCACCCATTTCTACCCTCCCCCACCTCCTGCTCCGACTCCTACTTCTTTGTACGTCTCTTCACCTCTCTTCATACTTCTCTCCACTCCCACTTCTCTTCACCCCTACTCTTTCTCTCCTCTCTCTTACTCTCTCTCACTGTCTTCTCTCGTACTCCCCCTCTCTCACTCTTACTCTCTACACTCTTACTCTCCTACTCTTTCACTCCTCTTTCTCTCCTCTCTCTTACTCTCTCTCACTCTCTTCTCTCGTACTCCCCCCTCTCTCCCCCTCCCCCTCTCCCGTACTCCCCCTCTCTCACTCTTACTCTCTACACTCTTACTCTCCTACTCTCTACACTCTTACTCTCTTACTCTCTCACCCTTACTCTCTCACCCTTACTCTCTCACTCTCTTCCCCTCTCTCTCACTCTCTTTCTCTTCCTTTCTTCTTCCCCCCCATACCCCTCTTCCCTCTCTCTCACTCTCTTTCTCTTCCTCTCTTTCTCTTCCTCTCTTTCTCTTCCTCTCTTACTCTTCCTCTCTTTCTCTTCCTCTCTTTCTCCCCCCATACCCACCTTCCCCTCTTTCTCCCCCATACCCACCTTCCCCCTCTCTCAATCCCCCTTCCCTCTCTTATACCCACCCTCTCTCCTCTCTTCCTCTCCCCTCCCATACCCATCTTCCCCCTCTCTTACATCCACCTTCCCCTTCTCCCTCCTCGTCAACACCCCCTCATAAGCTCATCCCACCACACCCCAACACACTCCTACTCTACCTTCCCACTCCACCCCATCCAATTCCTTACACCCACCACCCACCCCTACCCACATACCCCACCCTACCCACATACCCCTACCTCTACCCCACACTCCACCCATGCCTTCCCCACCTCCCAACACCCTCACATCACACCACACCAATACCCTCGCATCACACCACGCACACCACACCAATACCCTCGCATCACACCACGCACACACTACAACTGACCAACTACTTTCTCCCTTTCTCCCTTCCCCCATTTTCACACTACATACGTCAAGATCACCAGCAGTCTACCTCCCACACACAGCCCCTCGTTGCCGATCACCGTTTGTTATCTCCCCCTTTCTTAGCTCTCCTGAAATAAGAATTTCTAACTTCCGGTCAGCCATTGTTATGATCGGCCATTATTATGATTGACCGTTGACTGAACACTATTCAATTTTTTTTCTCCGTGTTTTTCTCCTTGTCTCCGTATTCTTTCTGTTGAAGAGCGTAGCTCGAAACGTCAAAGACTTTCCGTATTCCCGAGCGTCATACTAATATATACTTTTGTTATTTACACCACCTGTCCTCGTCTGTTGTTATTTTTTGTATATTCTCCCACATATAATACACGCTCACGTGGTCGCACCAGCTAATCCTGTCTCCTCTCATCACACACTACCAACTTTTGGATTCTACCTTCTTTCCTTCTGGATCTGGACTGTTTGATTCTGAACTTTATACCCTCCGGCTGCACCTCTCCTACCCACGTATTACACTGGACCCATCTTCTGATTGGAAATCGCTTCAATATACCACGACGTCTAAAAAACTTTTGAACTTTTCCACTTTTGTAAACCTCCTTTATCATCCTTTTTTACCTTACTTTCCTTCACCTACCGTCTCTTCGTACTCTGGATGTTCCTAATCTGTCTTCTCTAATCTGCACCTATTACTTTGTATTCTTCTCCCACCCTTTCTTTTCTCCTCTCGTTTCTTCTCTCCCTGTCACCCCATTTCTCCCTATTGTCCCATCTTCCTTTTTGCTTTGTTTTTTTCTCCCACCTCGCATATATTTTCTTCTCACAACCCCTTTTTCGTTTTTTCTCCTCATGCCTTTATTTTTTTTCCCCCACACCTGTTAAAAAAGTTTTTTTTCCAGTTTTTTTCCCCCTTTTTTTCTTTTTTTTCCTTTTTTCCACGTCCAATTTTCTCATCACGATTGTTTTTTTTCCACCACACCTTTTGTAATTCTCCTTCCCACGTCTAATTTTCTTTTCTCTCTCGTTCCATCATGCCTGACTACAAATCTTTCCAACTCACTCTCCACAACCGCCTAAAACTATACCTCCGCACACTTCCCTCTCTATACTTTCAACCTACTACACGACTCTCCTTACTCATATTCAAGAAGACTCGTTTCTCTAGTCATATTACGTTTCTCAGTCGCTGCTTACATCACCGCCTCATCCCCAAGGGTTTCCGCCTCCATTTCCACCCCACTCTCCACTCTTCTACCACCATTCTACCCATACTCCGCACCACATCCTACCGCCTTATGCGGGCCACCATTCGCTCCAATCTCTCTAAAATCCACACTATCGACCGCCTTCTTCCTCCAGCCTTTTCCATATTTTTCTCCTCTCTGTCACCCTCCCATGCTCACAATACATTGCGCTTTATCATTCAACTTAATCATCTCTTTCATGCATTTCTTACCGACACTAAGCTCCGCAAACTTCACTCACTCCTCCATTCCTCTACACCCGATGCCACTACCCCAACCCCTCCACCACCCTTCTCCCTCCCTGATGTGCATTCCCCACCCACACCCAACCACCCTGCCTCTCCCACACACACTCTACCCCCTCCCTCCCAGCCCTCCACCATCCCGACCGCCCCTCCTAACCCTACTTCATCCCCTCCTACTTCTATTCCACCCACCCCTTCTCCACTTCAGCCTGTCGTTACCATTCCCCCAGATCTTCCTCTCTCTGAGGCGGAGCGCTCCGTCCTCAATAGGGGTCTGCGTTTCATCCCACTCACTCCATCCTGCAAGGAATTTCAAACCCGTGCTGATGTCCACAGCTTTGTGCGCCGCGTTAGGTTGGGTGCGCTTTTCCATAACACACCACCCGCACCCAACGAGGAATGCTTCACTGACCTGGGCCGACGACCATCCCAGTGGACGCCTGCTCCTGGCCAGTTCCAGGCAGTTGATCTTTTCGCGGGCGCCTGCCAACGCGCTGTGGGCCGGTTTAACTTTTCCAGGCGTCCATCTCGACTCAACATCTCCCCAGCCGAACTCTCGGCCCTTCGATCCCTCCGACGCCGCACGGACATCATCATAAAACCGGCTGATAAGGGTGGAGCCGTGGTAGTATGGCGCGCGGACCTCTACGAGGCCGAAGCTCTCCGGCAACTTCGAGATACCTCATTCTACCGCCCTCTGCCCTCCGACCCCACGCCCAGCTACCAACAGACTGTGTCCTCCACTATCCATGACCTCATCCTCTCCTCCCGTCTCTCCGCCACCGCCTCCAACCTCATTGTTCGCACCCCACGCACCCCCACCATTTACTTCCTCCCCAAGATCCATAAACCGAACAACCCTGGCCGCCCCATCGTCTCCGCCTGCAACTGCCCCACCGAGCTTATCTCAAAATACCTAGACCGTGTCCTCGCCCCCCTAGTGGCTTCTCTCCCTTCCCACATTCATGACACTAACCACGCGCTTCGTCTATTCAACTCTTTCTCTTTCCCTCCCGGCCCTTCTAAGCTTCTCTTCACTCTAGACATCCAGAGCCTCTATACAGTGATCCCCCACGACGAGGGGCTGTGTGCCCTGAAGTTTTTTCTAGACCAACGCCCCAACCCACGACCCGACACCTCCACACTCATTCGTCTGGCCGAACTTGTCCTATCTCTCAACTGCTTCTCGTTCGCGGGAGATATCTACCAGCATTTCTCCGGAGTGGCCATGGGGACGAGAATGGGCCCCAACTACGCGAACCTCTTCGTTGGTTATGTTGAGGCCCAAATATTCTCCAGTTTCACTGGTCCCACTCCCGAACTATACGGTCGGTATATCGACGACTGTATCGGTGCCACCTCTCTCTCCCGCGAACATCTTGACTCGTTCCTCTCTTTCGTTCAATCTTTCCATCCTGCCCTCCACTTCTCCTGTACTGTCTCTGACACCTCTGTCCCCTTTCTCGACATTTCGGTCAGCATCCTCCACTCCGCCCTTAGCACCTCCATCCACTACAAACACACAGACTCACACTCCTATCTCAACTTCTCCTCCTCCCACCCTAGACACACAAAACTTTCCATCCCCTATTCCCAATTCCTCCGTCTACGCAGACTTTGTAGCGACAGCCATGACTTTGAGACTCAGTCTCAACTCATGGCTCACCACTTTAGCCTGCGTGGATATCCACCCACCACCATCCACACCGCCCTTGCCAGAGCACGTTCTGTGGACCGTGCATCTGCTCTCTCCCCCCGAACCCGCCCTGCCGTTTCCCGCCTCCCTTTTCCCCTCGCCTACCATCCCACCACCCTACCCCTCCAACGCTCCATTCTCCGAGCTTTTCGGCGCCTCCAGTCCGACCCCTCCACCTCCCACATCTTCCCTAATCGACCCCTCCCCTCCTTCAAACGAGCCCACAACCTACGGGACCTCTTGGTCCACAGCTTCTTCCCCAACCCAACCTCCCAACCTGGCTCGTTCCCCTGCTCCCGCCCACGCTGCCGCACTTGCCCTTACCTCTCCAACACCACCCTCCTCACCAGCCCCCATCACCGACCCTATCGCATCACCGACTCTTTCACCTGCACGTCTACCAACATCATATATTGCCTCTCCTGCTCTCTCTGCCAATCCCTGTACATCGGACAAACGGGGCGGCGCCTGGCCGACCGATTCGCGGAACACCTCCGAGATATCAACGTCGGCAATGACACCCCGGTGTCACGCCACTTCCGTTCTGCCGGCCACTCCTTGCAGCAACACCTGTCTGTGTTTGGATTGTCCATGCACAGGGGCCATCCGGACTCCCGTTTGCGCCGTGAACAGGGATTAATCTTCTATCTTCGCTCCTTTGCGCCACATGGGCTCAACTCCCCTCCACTCTTCATCTAACCCCCTCCTCCTGTCTCTCTCCCCCACCCTCCCTCCTACCACCCATCTCTCCCCTCCCCCACCTCCTGCTCCGACTCCTACTTCTTTGTACGTCTCTTCACCTCTCTTCATACTTCTCTCCACTCCCACTTCTCTTCACCCCTACTCTTTCTCTCCTCTCTCTTACTCTCTCTCACTGTCTTCTCTCGTACTCCCCCCTCTCTCCCCCCTCTCTCCCCCTCTCTCCCCCCTCTCTCCCCCTCTCTCCCCCCTCCCCCCTCTCCCGTACTCCCCCTCTCTCACTCTTACTCTCTACACTCTTACTCTCCTACTCTCTACACTCTTACTCTCTTACTCTCTCACCCTTACTCTCTCACTCTCTTCCCCTCTCTCTCACCCTCTTTCTCTTCCTTTCTTCTTCCCCCCCATACCCCTCTTCCCTCTCTCTCACTCTCTTTCTCTTCCTCTCTTTCTCTTCCTCTCTTTCTCTTCCTCTCTTTCTCTTCCTCTCTTTCTCTTCCTCTCTTTCTCTTCCTCTCTTTCTCTTCCTCTCTTTCTCTTCCTCTCTTTCTCTTCCTCTCTTTCTCCCCCCATACCCACCTTCCCCTCTTTCTCCCCCATACCCACCTTCCCCCTCTCTCAATCCCCATTCCCTCTCTTATACCCACCCTCTCTCCTCTCTTCCTCTCCCCTCCCATACCCATCTTCCCCCTCTCTTACATCCACCTTCCCCTTCTCCCTCCTCGTCAACACCCCCTCATAAGCTCATCCCACCACACCCCAACACACTCCTACTCTACCTTCCCACTCCACCCCATCCAATTCCTTACACCCACCACCCACCCCTACACACATACCCCTACCTCTACCCCACACTCCACCCATGCCTTCCCCACCACCCAACACCCTCACATCACACCACACCAATACCCTCGCATCACACCACGCACACACTACAACTGACCAACTACTTTCTCCCTTTCTCCCTTCCCCCATTTTCACACTACATACGTCAAGATCACCAGCAGTCTACCTCCCACACACAGCCCCTCGTTCCCGATCACCGTTTGTTATCTCCCCCTTTCTTAGCTCTCCTGAAATAAGAATTTCTAACTTCCGGTCAGTCATTGTTATGATCGGCCATTATTATGATTGACCGTTGACTGAACACTATTCAATTTTTTTTCTCCGTGTTTTTCTCCTTGTCTCCGTATTCTTTCTGTTGAAGAGCGTAGCTCGAAACGTCAAAGACTTTTCGTATTCCCGAGCGTCATACTAATATATACTTTTGTTATTTACACCACCTGTCCTCGTCTGTTGTTATTTTTTGTATATTCACCCACATATATATATATATATATATATATATATATATATATATATATATATATATATATATATATATATATACACACATATTCGACGGGCTTCTTTCAGTTTCCGTCTACCAAATCAACTCACAATGCTTTGGTCGACCCGAAGCTATAGTAGAAGGCACATGTCCAAGATGCCACGCAGTGGGACTGAACCCAGAACCATGTGGTTCATAAGCAAGCTACTTACCAGACAGCCACTCCTCCGCCTGGTTCTATTATACTCTTAAATCCTTTAAAACAAATCTTGTGTTTTTCATCTTATCTCTTTCTCTCTCTCTCTCTCTCTCTCTCTCTCTCTCTCACTCTCTCTCTCCCTATATATATATATATATATATATATAATGCCCTTAGCAAACGATTTCCGTCTCAGAAGACTATAGAAATATACATATGTTTATGTGAATATGTGTATTTGTATTTCTCTGTGTGTGTGCTTTCATGCATCATGACCCTACACGAGAACACTCCTGAAGGCGTATATCGTCGTATTCAGGTATCTAAGAAATAATCCACATTAATTTGGATATAATGTTGCCTTTATATATGCATTTGTGCGTGTGTGTATGTGTGTTTTTGTCTCAGTGTGTTTGTGAGTGCGTGTGCTTACTTATAAAGGCAGGTATTACTTGTGCAGTTTAAGTGTTAAACTCGTGAGGTTATGCATGCCTTTTGAGCTATTTTTTCTGAGTTTCGTTTATGTTTTGTATGAAAATTATTCTACGCAATATGTCTGCTGTTGCTAGTAGTGCTACATTCTTTGCGTTGAATTTTAACTTCAACGCTGTAACACAAATCAACGGTACTATCGCTGCTACTTCCACACTGACTACTTCCGAAACTATTGCATCCACTGATGTTAATAGCAATATTAGCTCCTCTAACACCAATATGCATTTTTTCTGTGTGTTTGTGTGTGTGAGCTTTTGTGTATTTGTGATATAAATTATGTGAACTTTCTCCACTGTTTAGTGATCTACGTTTATAGTAACCCCTGGTTTTAATATTTCCTAGTTTTCACAGAATTCTCGCATTTTGCCTTGTTTTTTCGCTTATAATTTCTCTCTCACATTTAGTATTAGGGTTTTGTCTTTGTTTATGTAGTTCAAGGTAATTTTGTCAAAATTCTGCAAATACATATTTCACACGTGAATCACTAATCCTGCTATCCTGTATGTTTTACGACTATCTTTTTCTCGTACATGCATAAACTCCCTTCCTTCCTCGTAGACACGCTTTAATACTCATATGAAACGATTACACATTTGCCAACACACGACGCATATTTACTTAGGCCATTGCTTCTGCGCTTTTTGGCTAAGATCAACGTTTAGTATTATCTTATTCCATTATACTTCTACAGTCGCAAATACATTAAAAGACGCATAGTCACTCTTTTATTATGCCACATTCCAGATACAGTGGCACAATTATATCTACATTTACACATCCACCATTTCCAGCCTTCTTAACCCATTCGACAGGACAACATTTTAATATTCTTCTGTTTATTTTTCTATTTGATTCCTATATTCCTCACTATTTTTATGTCTCTCTTTCCTACAAACAGAAGACGAACTTTCGAAGCTTTACGGCTCATTCTGCTTCCAATACAACAAAAACTCCGACTGTATTTGTTAAAGCTCATTTCTCCCATCTTGGAATATCTTACTGTTCATTGTACACAAACACACAAATAATTATATACATAGAAATATGAATTTAAGCGTCAACTACGAAATTAGATGCAACGATTACATACCAAGATCAGTTGTAACTAACATTCTTTTCAAATAAATCTATCAATAAATTACACAAAATTAAAAATTTCGAAAATACGATTTAAGAAATTAACATAGTTCATGGACCTAATTCATAATTAAAATCAGATTAAATTCCGCTATCTTCATGTCCTCAATTCACTTTAAAATTCCTTGTTAACTTTGGAAACCCACAACTATGATTAGACGTGCTCTGGTTTTCAGACATAATCTCGGATTACATTTTTCAAAGGTAGCCATCATTTAAACGCTTACACGTAGTCTTTATTTTGTGATAGAAATAGTTTCTACAGTTCTATATTTAATAGATCAGGAATTATGTACATTATTTACATCTTTTACAATTGACAGATATTTGTCCTCATCTTGTTTGTTGTTAACAAAACGTTTCGGCTGATATAACCTCCAGCCTTCATCAAGTATCTTGGGGAAAAGCCCGTGGGCATATGGTGTAGTGGTTAAGAGCGAGGGCTACTAACCCCAAGATTCCGAGTTCGATTTATTAATAATAATGAAATACTACTACTACTACTACTACTACTAATAATAATAATAATAAGCGTATATTACTTCTTTATATTCTTCCCAGTTCCATTTAGTTCTTTTACATTTTTGATTTTTTGGTCGTTGTGGTGGTGAACTTTGGGGGCTTAATTTGGGACAAATCCCGTTTAAGTGACCTTCCAAGTTTGTATTCGGGGAATATATTCTGCCATTTGAAAATTTTTCGTCATCAGGCTGACAACTTCCATTATAACCATTGGACAAGCAATTTGGTGTACTATTTGACATTTTCTTTTCTGTTAAAGTAAAGTTAAATTATAATTCAATTTTCATTTTTAAAACAAAATTTCTACTTAATGCAAAGTAATAATTTTTTTTATTTATTAATTTTTTTTAAATACATATTTTGCTTACAATGAGTTTCTTTGCCCTAGGTGTACGGAAAACACTCGGCGAGAAATGAAAGAAAATTTCCCCAAGGCTGGAGTTTATATCAGCCGAAACGTTGTGTTAACAACAAACAAGATGAGGACAAATATCTGTCAATTGTAAATAATGTAAATAAAGAAATAGTTTCTGTATGTCTCTTGTCGAACAAGAGAATAGAGGCTTCCTCCCAAAATGTGCTGTTTTGTGGATGGGTACCAACTGGCTGAGAGACACGAAATCTCACGTAGAGACAATTTAAGGAAATGCGTCAATAAATTTGGACAACAAAGTATTTTCTATACTCATCTCTCATATACAGAGCTCACTGTGACCCAGCCAGGTTAGAAAGCAGTTTAACATGTTTGGGTCACTGTATGAATTGGCTAAACATCCATTACTTATCAACGTTGAATTTCCTTTGATTTATTGAAAATGGTATTTTTAATCTTGTTGAGCGTCATTCTGCTTCAGTGGATTTGATGCAACATTACTTTATGTCTATAGTTAGATGTCTGAACTTGTGTTTTAAATATACGAAAATGGTTGTCTATTTGATTATTCCA